>NC_071471.1:71251855-71409355 GCF_028500815.1 Rissa tridactyla
TCACCTGTTTAGACCGAGCTGCGTGAAAAACTGAGTGACGGGCTGGCTTTAAGGCACGTGCTCCTCCTTTTAATCTCTCCACAAGCCAATGTCCAGAGAAGTTGGTGCCACTTGGCCACTGGCAATGATGGACGGTGCTGAAGCCTTCCTGCTGCCTGCTCCACGCAGCGCTGGAGATTTCCTGTGGCTTGGGAAGCCCATATTTCCTGAAACCCATTTTTTTTTTTTTTTTTAACATTTCCTGAATTTGTTGTATTTATCTAGTTTGGGCTAATCTAGAGCTGAGCGGGGAGTTTTGTGAGAATACGTTGTTTGGCGTGATGTCCTGCGCAAGGACTCTGTAGGGCTCTACTCCAGAAGCAACAGGCTGAAGATACAGTGAGAACTGGTTCTATAATATTGCTTATAGTTCAGATTCGGAGTTGCTCAGGTAGTGGTGGACACGTGTGCGTGATTTCAAATTATTTTTCTTTATTCAACCTTAACTATCATAGAATCATAGAATGCGTTGGGTTGGAAGGGACCTTTGAAGGCCATCTAGTCCAACCCCTCTGCAGTCAGCAGGGACATCTTCAACTAGATCAGAGTTACCTAACTATACTTAGGTTCAATTTTATGCCGAACCTCCAAAGCCGTACTGGTGTAGCACAGATTTCGAACAATATTTCTAATAATAAAGAACAAACCCTTCAATTCTTCCTTTTGTTAGTTGGGGCATCCTCCTGTAGCTCCTGACAATTCTCTCTTTCCTGCCTGAATTTACAAAGACAAGCAGGGAAAGAGGACAAGCGTTGCTTGTTCCCTTGCCCTGCGGTCATGGCTGCTGACTACCCCAAACGCTTGTCAGGAAGTTTCTTTAAAACCACCCGCAATAATAATCAAACTTTGTGATCCCAAACCGTAGGTGCTGTGTATTTTCTCTATAAATTTCTCTTAGTTATTTCAGGCTCCGTGCTATAAGTTGTAGCCTTTTAGGGGTATGTTTTTTTGGGTTTTTTTGGTCATCACATTTGTGCTGGGGTTGACGTAACATATGAAGTGACTCGTTTGTCACAAGCGCTTTGTTCAGCGGCGGCGGGAGCAGCTGCCCTGGGTGTTTCTGGAGCAGGGCAGCGCGTGTTTGCTCCTCGCTGGGGCTTCTTGCAGCTCCACCCGGGCGCCTTTCGCCATCGGCTCGGAGCATCTGGTAAATGGGTGCAAGCGCTCTCCCCTCCATGCGTTTGCCGTCCCACCCTCCCTGACGAGGGCTTTTGTTGAGCTGTCAAAATACATCTCAGGTGGCGCTGGCGGCGGGGCCACGAGGCTACCGAGTGGGGATGGAAGCGCCTGGGTGTCGCTCGCCCTGCCACGGGAGCCCAGGTATGCCTTGGAAGGCTTGAAAGGGCATAAAGGGCACAAATACAAACGCCGAGCGTGATCGGGGGATATTTTTTTCCCCTCTCTTTACCCCTGCTGTGAAGAGAAAACACTCGTGTTTTCTTGGCAGCTTCTCGCAGCACTTTCAGGACTCGCTCACCTTGTTTTCTTCCCCAAGCAGAATATTGTGTCCTTGGTACTTGGCTTCCCAAGCAAGGCAGGGAAGACATCCACATATTCCCTACACCATTTTTCTCTTTAGTGGATATTAGCAGATGTGCTTCCAGCAGACTGGCTAAGCATAAACAGGCTTTTAGACTGACAGGTTCATGAACCAAGGGCCCCGCTGGCGCGCGTGCTGCTGTACCCTGCTCTCCTCGCCGTGCCCTGCTCCGCACCGAGCGCACCGCCGAAGCCGGAGAGCCTCAAAATATCCCTCTCCCAGGGGCTTATGCTGATTGATTTTATTTTTTTTCCTCCTTTTTTTTTTTTTTTTTTTTTTATCCCCCCCCCTTCCTTGCTGCCCACTAACCGATGCCTATAAGCGCTGGTGCCGCAGCGCCGTTGCTGAGGCTCACTTGCGGCTCCCAGATAAGCGCGCTAATCCTTTGTCTTGTGCGGCGGGATAAGACACCAACCCTTACAGCAGCACCACGGCGTTTTTCCGAGTTTCTTTTTCAGAGCTTCTCTTGGCCCATTGCCCCTGCTAGCCTGCTCCCTTAATGGATTAGCCGGACTTCAAGGAAAATCCTCCTTTAACAATAGCGAGGAATTGTGTGGTTCTCGGTCTACCTAAGGAGAGGTGCCAACAGTATTTTCTGCTACAAGCGAATCCGTTCAGTCTTTTTGATCCGATTTCTCTCTTCTTGATTTTGATATCTCTACAAAAGCCATCGCAGATGGGAAAAAAAAAAAAAAAACACCCAACCAAGCCACCCTTAGTTTTTGTTCATTCTTTTTTTTTTCTAGTTTTTCCCTCTTTTCCTTTCCTCCCCTCCCTCGAGCTGCTGAGGCAGCCTCGTGGAAGAGAAACTAAATCGCTCTCTTCTTGCTTTGGGCTGTTTTTCATCACTTCTTCCGTGTGCTTCCTGACCCCAGAAAGGCAGCTTAAGTCGCTACATTCCTCCTCCTTCACCATAGCCAGAGACACGGCTCCTCTAGTTTCAGCAGATGTGCCAAAGGTACTTTGTTCTCCCTTGAGCATAACTTCAAATTTGGCAAATGAAATGCTTGGATGCTTTCCAGGAAAATGTTTTTGTCTTGAAAAAGTGGTGTGGGTTTTTTTTTTTTTTTTGGTCCAAAGGGTAATTTATCTGAACTCAAAAGGCGGTTTGAAACATCTCAGGTTTGATGAAACTCTTAGAAATCCAGAGTTCTCCTAATTTTTGAAGGGAGCTCTCGCTGAGCTCCAGATGTTTTGTCATTGACCATCAGCTCCAGAAATGGGTAGCCAGGCAGGGAAATTATTATTCCTCTCAACCTTATCTATACCAGAAGGCATAAGCAATGACACTGAAAAAATGTCAATTAACCTGTGCTGTTGGTAACCTCGGAGGCTTCTCTTTGCCTGCAAACTTTTTTTGGGGGGAAAAATCTCATCTCCATATGTGTGTGTACATAGCTGTGGGCACACACATGAGCAAATCCACGTCTAGGAAGCTGGAAATCCTGCTGCCTTTGGTCAGCTTTAGAGGTAACTAAAGCCCAGCTGTGCTCCGCAGTCAGGAGAGTACAGCAGAGCTAACACACATAAAAGCAGACACAAGATCCTTCATGTCTCAGACCAAGCAGCAGGCGTGCTTTAGGTCTTGGAAAAAAAAAATACTGAATTGATGTGAAAGTCTGTGATGGTGAAAATATGGGGAATTTCTGCCACCTGTCCTTTGCATCCATCTTGTAGCCTTCTCAAGTCAGCTCATAACCAATTCTTCCCAGGCTTCCAGCTGCTTGGCATTTCTTGTGTAAAATAATTAATGATTATAGGGAACGGAGATATCAGCTTAGGGATAGTCGCGCCTGGTCTTGGGCGTTTGTATACGTGCACTCGCGTACATTCGGTGTGCTGTAGCAGTGTCAGAAGGGAAAAAAAGGCAAGTGAGATGAAGAAATATTAGGAAAAGTAAAAAAAGCACTGTTATGCTAGTATATAAACCTACCACGCACTTTCATATAGAGAGTATGTAGAATGTATGCACCTGCAGTCCTTCCCGCTGGGTATAGAAAGAGGCCAGATTAGGGTCAAGGTGGTTTCTGTGTGGGGAACAGGGACGTGGGGCAACGTGGGGGCTAAAAGCTGGGAGCGTAAGTCAAAAGTTAACAGGGCAGGGCTGTTTGTTGCTCAAATCTCTGGGAACGGGGAGCACAGCCGTAGGAAACGTTGCTCCCTGCTCCGGCTCTTGCAGCCCTCCCTCGGCGTTGGCCCTGGGCCGCAGGCAGGGACAGGAGACGGGATGAATGGACCTTTGATCCAGTCCGGGACGGCCGGTCCCACGCCATCCCTTGTGCAATCACGTTTAACTCTCTGTGCTTTATTTCCGGATAAGTGACCGAATAGCAGTAAATTAAAACACAAGTGGGAAAAAGGGTGTATGTCGGGATGGTATTTCAAGTATTGATCTCTTTAGACCTTAGAAATGCACACGGTGTGACGGTCTGTCCTGGAAACGTCCATTCCCTGGGCTTGGTGCCCCAGTAAGATCCTGTGTGTTGCTTCCTTCACCTTCGGGGTAAGCTGGTGTGGAACTGCTGGTTCATCTCTGATTTTGGAGTTTGTAGAATGTATCAGAAAAGCTGCTGAGGGGCTGACCAGGAAAATCTGCTTCAACTGCCTGGTCCCAGGTGTGTAGTCCCCTTATTTTGCTTTGGGAGTGACGTGCCCGAGCTGCATCTCAGCCCTGGGACGGTGGCTCTGCTGGACTCTGGTGGACTGGTTCAACGCGGTGTTGAGCTTTTGATGCTCCGTGAAATGGTCTGGGTTCAATGAGTGGCTGTTTCCCTGGAAAATAATTTCATCAAAAAACGCCCAGTACCCTCTAATTGTACACCAGCGACAAGGTTCAGGGTAAGCTCTTATTTAAATTACGTGAATGCAATTATACTATAATGAGTTGAAAATTGCTAATCCATTGCACATTGTGCCTCAACCCCAAGTCCCTAACTTGTGTCTGAATGTGTGAGGTTATTTCGAAGCGCAGAAGCCCGGACACAGCCCCCGTCTGCAGGGTGCACTGGACAGGGTGCGTCAAGACAACGGCGTCGAATTGGAAAGATGAGAGTCAGGCCGTGAGGCTGTGTTGGAAGGTAGTGCACGTATATATCACAATTACACTTTTCCAAGACTGGAAATGCTGGGTAATTGTCTTTCCCTGCCAGTGTGCTCAGGGCGCTTTACAACAATAAATTTCACCAGGAGTGCTAAAAACCGGAAAGCACAATAACATGAAGCCTGCTGCTCCAAAAAAATGCAAGCAAACGAAGCATTCGTAGAAAAACTGGGGTCGGGGTGTGCAGGACGGTGGAGCCCAGGGTGCTGCTGCGAAGCTGGAGCTCTCGGCAGTGGGTACCGACGGGGTGAGGAGGCGAGGGTGTCCTGCACCGCTCTGGACCGATGCTCACGATGCTTCTGCAAACCAAGACAGCTCGGGGCCGAGCATCGATCGAGAGGAGGGACGAGGTTCTCTTTGCAGCTAAGGCAAAATCGGCTGCCAATCAAAAAGGTGATAGGCAGGCTGTTGTTGACCTCTAGGGAGTATCAGAGGACAAATATCCTTGAAAGGAAATTCGAAAAATAATCTCCGGGGAGGCCGAGCACTGCTGGAAGTGCTGCAGCGCTGGCTGCTGTACCACAGTGCTGGGACCTCTGAGCATCCACACAGACCTACTGTGGAAAGACGTCTATAATTTTCCATCCTGTGGTTAGAAAACATCTTGGTAAGAAGCCACATGGGATGAGATTTGACAGATTTGGTGCCTGGATTGCTGCAGACCCTTCTCTGGGGTCTGGGGCAAACACACCTCCAGCCCTGCCTGGCCGAGGAGGACGCTGCTGGTCCCCCCTTCTCCATCCGGGCGGTGGGTAGTGCCTGGAGCTGTCGTTTTTGAGGCATGTCCTATCGCAGGGCCTTGATCTCGTTGGGACCTTAATAATAGCAAGACACAAAAAACAGTAAGAATGTATTCAAAACTGGAGAAGCGAGGGTAGTTGGACAGTTTGCAATGGCCATTAGATAGCTGACACTAGCCGTGCTTGCTCTATATGCTTCAGAGCCGTCCATAATTAGAACATACTTTTTGTAACCCTATCTTCCAGTAGATTTGATTTTTAGGAAGGGAAAATGTCAGTAAATCATTATTATTCATGTGACAAATCCTGAAGGGTAAATTTTTTTTAAACACCACCTCTATCAGTCTCTCCCATGTCACCTAACTTTTATGCAATAACACTGTTCCCTTAGAGATACCGTATAAAATATCTCTCACTTCCCAATATTATTCATAGAATTCCCATTATAGAACATTGAAAACCCAGATTAGAAGAGTACAAGAATATTTTATGACCAGTTTGAAAATGCTGTTACTGCTGCAATAAATTAAGAAGTTAAATTACTCCCACATTGAGTATTGATATACTGTGCATGGCAGAAAAATTCCTTTGAAATATACTGTACAATACATATAGAGAAATTCCAACCCCTTTGATGACTGCAATGTGACTGCCAGCAAAGTGGTTTGCGTGTATATGGGGGTGGGGGATTGGCTTGCCAAGCCTGGTGTTTAAAGCAAGGAGTTGAGCGAGGCTAAAATCAGAACGGTGAAAAATTATATGATTAATTGCTAATATTGGCATGTTGCGTCTAATGGCCAAGTCTCCATTCTTCACTCTTCTCGCGTTCAGTCTTTGTGAACCGGACCTCTATAGATAGAACATATGGTGGACCAGCAGACACAGTTCCCCACAATATGACTGCTCTTGCGTACAGCTGGACGGAGATTTATTTGTGGCCTTTACCTGACCACAGGAAGACCGCGGACACGTGTTTATGCCTCTTTTACATTAGGTTGTTAGGGTTTTTTTGCTAAACAATCTCTCAAACTCAAAACTTTGACTGCCAAGGGAACAGCAGAAAGAAATAGAAATGTTGGACGCAGTCTGGCTGACGGGATTCAGTTGTACTTTTAGACACAAAGATGCACAACTAATTAACTAAATCAACTTTTAAGCCGTATTTACAGTTGTTTGCATTATTGGAGTGGTGTAAAGCTCCCAGAATGTGCCAGACAATTTTGATGCAGTTATTTATGAAATTTATGTGCACAAATTGTCTTTTTTTTTTTTGCGCTTACGAAGCTTCAAATACGAAACAGTGCAGTGGGAACTACGCGTGTACAAACCGGTTGCTACAACTTCAGGTAATATCTGATCTTTCTTGTTTATTTTCATGCGTTGCTTGGTGTGCACAAAAAGCAGCGCTTTATTAAGCAAAATAATTGGAGACATTTGCCTGTTAGACTAAATTGGCAACCAACGCGCCTATTTTGCAAAACGTAACAAAAGAGCCCTCTTACACATTTTGCAAAGAAATGAAAACAGAACTGCTGCGAAGCAGACGGCATAAGCAGCTTATTCGCTTTTGCCAAGAACCCGGCAAATCCAGTAGTTAAGTTTACAATAATAATTACAGTGTATTTTGCTGATTGCAATATTCCGGCCCAAAAGTGACTATTTAGCTAAGCTGGCCGTGGCATCAAGCACCTACAAGTAATGTGATCTATTTATTAACGATTGCTTTTTTACGAGCGCGTCCTTTCCGAATTGCCTCGTTATTCCACAAACCGGGGGAACGGGCTTTCGGCAAGAGGCATTTATAGGAAAGGGAGCAGCGAGGAGTTATTCAAGAACAACGCAAGCAGCGATGCAGCCCCAGGTGTGTGTTTTTAAAGGTTATTCTTGGAGGATTTTCCTTCCGAAAGAGAAAGCGAGGCAACGAAGGGTAGAAGCCGAGCAGCGCGTTTCTCCCTAGCTGAAAAACTCGCTCAAAGATAAGCAGAAGCTTTCTGCACACCCCGAAGCTCACGCGCGCTTGTCGGACCCTTGACTTCTGCCCTGGAGTTGGCGGTTCTCAGGTCAAGCCCAGCCAGGGACCTCCTCCCGCCCCGGCAAACCGAGGAATGCGGGAGCGGAGCTCGTCCTCAGCCCAAGACAACGCAGGCTGATGCCGCGCTGCCCAAAGTGCCTTATCTTCATGTACAATCATGTAGCAAATCATGTATTCATTTGTGTTATTAAATAAAGACTAACAGAGTCGTACACCCAGCAGAGCAGAAGGGATGCACAAAGGATCATGGGTTCCCGGCATTCCCCGCTCCCTCTTGGAAAGCCGCTGACTCACTCCCCGAGCAATCAGCGTTGTGTGCCATTACAAATGGGGTGGTTAATAGGCCTGCATCCATTATCATTAGTGCATCTCAGCACGCAGGTACATGATGGGTCCTGCCAGCGCATTTGCTCCAGCTCACTGAGCCAGGGGCCATGCTCCATTGCAAATGAGGATGAGGAACACCTGCTCCAGGGTTTTTCGGCAGACCGGAGTCATCCTTCACATCTCATGCAACACTTGTTCTGTCAGAATGCAGTGCTGGCACCGGCCGGAGCGGTGGTGTGCCAGGCGTCCGACTAAAGATTATAGACTTCCCTGTGGTCTTCTGCTGAAGTTCAGCTTTGAATTTTTTCAAAGAAACCTTTTAAAAATTTATCAATTTCGTATTAGGCATTCAGTCATTATGTTAAGGGTTTAAAAATAAAGATAAAAAAAAAACTTTGCTTCAGAAATTAACTTTTTTTTTTTTTTTTTGGCAATTAGAATGGGAGCATAAAATATTTATTGAGGCCCATAATTTTATTCACAGTGCTGAGTGTTGGCTGTTTTGATATGTTTTCTGAGAGAGTTTTCATTCTTGGAAAATAAGCCTTGTGATTTTTTTTTTTTTTTCCCCCCCAGCTTTCTGCAACTATTCGTGGTGTTTGTGGCGTTTTCATTTTAATTGTCCGTACCGGGTGACCCGAGATGTGATATTAGACACTAACCAAAACGGGGAAAATATGAGAAAACGTTGCCTTCTCAAGGCGCATGTTTTTCCATCCAGAAGCCTCTGCTCTGGCTGCCTTCCAGAGCCAGGACAAAGGCTTTCCTCATCCCACTCCAAAAGGCACCGCGCTTGCTGCCAGCCCCCGTCCAGCTTGTTTTAGGCACTGGAAACCAAAATTAAGGGAGGAAAAATGGTTGCAATTTGAAGAAGCAGCTCCTGAGGTTTGCAAACCACAGTGAAGGACACAGCGAAGGTGGCAGCGTTGCAGCCTGTCCGTCTGGGCTCCGTGTCCTGTGTAATGGGGATCTCATGGGCACTGTTGGTGGCCAAAGCTTCTCAGTCCCGAAAACCATGGGCTAGAGGCACCCTGGGCAGGCCTGTCACCCATCCCGTGAGGGGGACCAGCTGGAGAGCACGTGCTGTCGGGCTCATGGACATCCCTCCATCCTTCAGGATCCCTCCTTCCTGAGAAGAGCCCTCCAGATCACTCCCTGTGGATGGCACCTCGTTTCCCCCAGCACTGTTTCCCTGATGGACCATGCACCACCACCTTCTTGAAACAAGGCTTGGCCTGAACTGGAGCAGGACAGTCACGGCTGCATCACATGCCACTGGCAACGATGCGACACTGACATGTGTTTTTTGACTGGTGTCATCTTTGTCTCCCAAGCAAGCAGAAGAAAGGGGAGTTGTCTGCTTCTCCGTTCCCAAAATGCAGGTGGGTGGACTTGTCTCTGGACTTGCAATAAGGAGTTAACTAAGAAATTCCCATTTGCTGGAGGTTATAGGTGTGCTGCTCTGCTTCTCTGCCAGGGAAGTGGAGTCCTTGGTTTGATCAGTAAACATTCAAGGTTTGTACCTTGGGATCCAAAGTCTTATCTCCGCTTTATGATCAGGTATTACCAAAAAATGACTCCCCAGATCTACCCTTTTAGCCATTATGAATTTTGACGCTCAAAAGAAATCTTGGACTCTTGTTCCTCAAGGTTCTTCTCAGTGTCTCTCAGGTTTGGGTCCCTTGGTCACTCCCATCAGAGGGAATCTGTCATCGTGCGTTATTTTGTGTGTTTTCTTTTTTTCTTTTTCTATTCTTGTCCTTCTCTGTACTTGTCTCTCCTTATGAGACTGGTACGAGCTATGGGGATGGTTGAACTATCTCTGCCTTTTCATCAGCTCTTCCCTGGCGGGACTTCAGCTTACATGTGTACCGGCTGTGTGGGAGGTGAGTCACTTCCAGACTGAACCATTAGATTAATGTTTTAGTCGATTTAAGAAACTTAGTCTTGGGATCATAAAGACACACATTGCAGCATTGGTCCTCCATGTATGCTCCCTTCCAGCTTCAAGATGTGCATGGAAAAATATCCTTCTCTGGTACCACTGCCTGAGCGCGTCACTCTGCATAGTCAAAATAAACGAGAGTCACCTCAAACAGTAATGAGAAATACCGTCCTTTGCTATGACTGCAATGGGATCTGCACGGCCCACGTGGCAGGGGGACTGGGACAGCCTCTGATAATCTGGAAGAGAAAGGGGGACAAGAAAGCTTCTTGTTTCCTTTAGGGACTCTTAGTTTCATGCCACGCTAATCAGTCTAAGTGCAGATCAGCTCATGGAGGTGCCACTCCTAAGTCGTTACCGTCTTCCTGACCAAATTAGGCGCATGGAGTTTGTCACCTCTGTGGCAGTAATTCAGGTCTTCACTTGGTGTAGATCACATTATTTCCAGGTTCATAAGTCTAAGATGGTTCATAAGTCTAAGATAGTTCGTAGGAATGTCCCCAAGAGAGATTTAAAGGGAATGCCAAATATAAGATGCCTGGAGAAAACAAACCTACTAATAGGTCTGAGACTCTGCTGGGGACTTTGCCTCCACACTCAGGTACTGAAGATTTTTTTTGTGATTTGGTGAAACAAAAATGCTGCAAGAAGCACTCCTGGAAATGCGATGGGTTAGAGACTTGTGCTAAACTTCTGATACTTCTCTTGCTTTCTTCTTTTATCCTCTCAGCACGGAATAGTTACTTCAGAAGGTGTTTAGGGCTGTGCTGCACCCAATGCCGTTGGATTGCTAATGGGGATGTCCCTGCCTTCCCCAGGGGATCACGGGCTGGTCACCGGTGACTCAGGATCATGCATACAAAGAAGTTTCATATCCGTTTGCGTAAATTTTTGGGGAGAGACATAAAAATCTCCATCTTTTGCAATGTAAATATGACACTCTTCCGACCTGTAATACAGTTCAGGTAAGCCGAGGAGGAAGGAGGTGTCCTGGGAGGCGAGCGGGACAGTCCACCCAGCCCAGCACACTCTCATGGGCAGTGACGGGGTCTGCAACGGGTGCGTAGGGCAGAGTATGAAAAGCGAGCAAATACGGAGTGATCTTACGTATTGCAATGAGCGGTTTGGGAAGCAAAACACTTTAAGTTGCATTTAATACACAAACATTAGCATTTACCCTTTTTCTCGTTGAAGCCATGTTTCTAGATCTGTGCCTCTTGAAGTATTAGGAATTGATGGGACTTTTGCTCATGTACGGTATTCTAATTTCGATCCATCCACTGAGAGCTGCTCAAAGTGGATGTTGCTGCAACACTGGGAAAAAAGCGGTGCTAGAAATGCCAAATCTCCACTCGTTCAGGACTGAAGAGCCTGAGGAAAAAGTGTTCAGAGGGGTGCCAATAATGCAGAAGGTGGCTGTGTATGGTTGATGCTGGATTTGAGGATATTTTAATTAGGAGTATGAGTAGGAAAATTAGGTGTTGTGTTGGACTTTTCAAGGAGTAACCCTACGACAAGGCATGGAAAACTCCAGTGGAAGCAATCCCTCGGGATCAAATGGCATAGTTTAATATAGAAATTCTCCCATTTGAAATACTCCAGTGCATGTGCAAGGTCGGGTCTGGGAGAAGGCGCAGGCAGGCAATGAAAGAGAGCCATGAGAATAGTCTGGGGATGCTGAAAAATTCTTGGCTTTCCTCTGTCACGACAGGAATAAACAACATCTTCCTGTTTTTCTGCCCCACAGGGAGTGCTGGGACATGTCTATCACGCACGGTAGGTAAGAGCTCCAGAAAAAAATGTGGAATATTGTTATTGGCTTGGAGAGCACGAAGGCACCACGCACCCGCGGTGCTCCGTGAGTTTCTTACGCAGCACCCCACAGCCCCAGGTGTGGGTGTCGCTTTGGTCCCCACCAGCTTAAAAGGCATCGCTTTATTTTTCGATGTGCTGAGACGATGCCTTCTAAATGGCTTTAGATGTAAGGCACCGAGACAAACAAAGAGGAGACAAACTTTGAAACCGTGTTGCCAGAGGTTCAGTACTTCCAAACGTGTGTCTTGATGGATTTTTCATAAAAGAAGAGGAAGGAGAGATTAAGATATGGACTATTACTGGCTTGCTTAGTGGAAACACTGCGGGAAATACTGCTTTTGAATTTACTGCAGGTCTGAATTATTTTCTTCTGTCTAGGTGAAACGCAACCCGTTAATTCAACTATCACCTTTTATCTGATGCTAAGGAGTGCAAAGTCAATTTTGTAACATGAACAACGAAAAGTTTATAGACTTTTAACTGGTATCAGATTTGTTCAAGTGCGCTCCTAAGCCCAGCCCTGAAGCTCGGGGTGTGTTTACATGCTTTGCTGATTATCAATAGACTTGCGAAATCACAGCTCCATCAGTACGTCAAACAAAAAAATGAAACCTCTTCTCATCTTCCACATACCTTAAATATACAGACTCTGCTGTGAGTATCTGCTAAAATTAGGGAAATGGCTGAATCCCATTTGGACGTTCGGAGTTTATGTAATTTTGAACCTCGTTTCTTACATGATGCTGCGGCCTCGACCTGCCATGCCCGGTTGTTTTACCCCAGCGATGGACTGCCTGCCGGGGAGCGCTGAGGCGGGGATGTGACAAGCAGACACCCAGCCCAGCTTTGAAACCGAGCCTCTGGAGGTCAAAAGCTTGTGCATTAACCCACTTTGCTACCCAGCCTTGTACTGATACATTTTTAAAGCGCTCTTTTTTTTCTTTTGTAAAATCGAAACGAAGAAAATCATCCTATATTTGGGAAAAAATAATTAAAACATCATGCGGTGAACTAGATGGTACTGACAGAACTTAAAATACAAAGGGAAGTTGGCCTATGCATATTGCAGCGTGTTACTGATCATTGCCAAGCCCATGGACATTGCCTCGCTGGTTTTGCTGCTGTCTTAAGCGTGCCATTTGGGGATCTATGTAGCGTGCCCTCCTGCTCCACCTTCCAGATGCAGTGCGAAGAGCAGTCTTGGTGAAATTCCGCCTTATTTTGGGGTAGGGCTGTTCAGTCGTGTGGGATTAGGCAGAAACGGGAGCATCCTCTTGTACTTAGGTGCTGGGAGCTGGGTCCAGCTGTGGCATTAATACCCCACTCGCAGTGTGAGAGCGCAAGATATTCTCATCCCCAAAAAGCCGAAATGACGTTTCGGCTGAAGGAACACGTTGCATGTGATCCTCGGTTGTTTAAACACTGGCTCCTCGGCTATTTTCCTGCACTTTCTCTCCTCCCTCCCCAACAATTAGGCGGTTAAAGGACAGCATGCAATATTTAATACTAGATTTCAATGTTCTGCTCGGTTTTTCTTTCACCTTTGGCTGGTGGCTGTGATGCTGAAACGTGCTGGGGAGACAATGGGCTCTTCTGCCAGTGGGGTCTTTAGCCAACGGGCTCTTCGGAGCACCTCTGCCAGCTCGTCCCGGGGCTGGTGGGGCAGAGCTTTCCCCCGTGCCGACGCAGAGCCCTGGTTTTGTGAAGCACATGAACGGAGACGAGTCGGAGACAAGTAAGCTCTTATGTATACTTGTGGCCTCGTCAGGATTTGAATCGAAGTCTCCGGAGATGCCCTCCAGCTTCCTTAAATTTCATTTTTTTATAATGAAGATAATTTTGAGTTTTACAAGCCCAGAAATGTCTAAAAATAATAAACATTTTATACACGTGTCAAAAGATGCTTAAAAAGCAGCCAAACCATGTTTTTTTAACAACTGGGGGAGGGGGTGGGGGTGGTGGTGGTGGAGGGGGGAAATGAAAAAAAAAAAAAGCCAACCCACAACGCACTCCTTGTTTGCCAAGTTCCTGCAGCCTGAGCAAATTTTTACAGATGAGTTATAAACCCCAGCCTAATGGAGCTTTAATGGAAGCGCTGACACTACCTGAAGCCGAGCGGTGGGGACGTACGGCTACACCAGCCCCGCAAAATGACCCCCGCATCCCGCTGCCGCCCCCATCCCTCCTTCCGGAGCGCGGGAATAATGCCGCTTTCCCTACAGCAGCCCTCGGGGGGAACTGAGACATGGTGGGGGGAGCTCGCGAGAGCGCTCGCCCCTCTTTCTTTGGTGGGCTTGCAGGGAAGGGATTTGGCAGGCGGCCTTGGCAGCTCGCGGGGAAACAAAAAAAGAGCAGCTATCAGCGCGAAACCGAGCGGCTTCGGAGGCGGCCGCGGTGGCTGGTGGCCACGCAGCCTCGCTGGACCCTGCTTCAAACAAACAAGGGGCCGGGTTTATCGCGGGGCTTAGGAGAAAAGGCTCTTACAGGCGTCATCCAAGAGTTATATTTATCTCCGTTTGGAAATCCTCGGCCACTTATTGATTCTTTGATGTTTTTGGAAGATGAAGATGTTTACACCGAGTGGACGGCGCAGTTTGGTTTCTGGGTGTTATTTCATCCTACAAAGATGACTTAGCGGGAGGATATCTGTGTCCAGGCACGCAGCTCCTCTGATGGATGTAGGTGTGTATGCATATAAGAACATAAAGCCTTGCTGAGCGTTCAGCAGCTGGCTTACTTTTATCACCAGCTTTGCCATAAAACGTCCAATTTTAATAATCAAATTAGAGCCAAGGAAAACCTGCACAGGTGAGAGGAAATCTGCGAGTATGATCAAAACCACATTTCTGATTCAGGACGAAATCGCAGGCTACAGGGAGGTACATCTGTAAATTATACAGGAAGCTTTCTTCAACAACTGATTCACCCTGACAGTTTTACTGGAGTATATGAAAATTAGTATTAAAGATGTGATATGTAGGCTTCTTTCCAGGAATTCCAATCTGGTTTCAATAAAATGAAAACACTGATTGGAAGTGAAGTTGCCTTCCGGTTTTGCCTTTGGCTATTATGTGTTCATTCGTGAAATGACTGAATTCCACAACTACTTTTAATATTCACCTTTTGAGTTCATCTCCCGTACTGGACACATTGGAATGATTAAAATAGCACTGCCTCCTGAAGCCGGATTCTCTTTAATTTGAAACAGCCTAGGTGCCGAGGAGAAAAAAAAAAAATAATAGAAAAAAATGAATGCTCTGTTAAGTCCATCCTTTCTTAGCATCAAGTTGCTCCGGTGCCTGTTTAGGGTAGAATACTAATAAAGAAGTGGTTTCGAGATGAAACATCCCCTGCTCCCCGAATAGCTGTGCAGGGAAGATCTAAAGAGCGCGGTTTGGTGCTCCCCATCCCGTCTCCTCCAGGTTGCTGCTCCTGGTGTTGCCCACTGGATGAAACATTTGCGTGCTCTGGTGCTCCGTGCTGCTCCCCGCCGCTGTGCTTTGGTAGCCGCGTGGCCACCTTCGTTAGTGGCCCTGCACGCCCTGCCCCCAACCCAGGCAGCTCCCGTCAACGACAACGCCTGCAAAATCGGCTGTGGAGCTCAGAACGGGGGCCAGCGGGTGCAAAGCTTCAAGAAACCTGAGGTCTCGCAACGCAAACTGTTGCATTGTGGCTTATTGTTCAAAACGGCATTTGGATCCCGAGCTAGCGGGAGTTTTTGCGTGCCAGATGAGCAAACTAGCTTCTCGCAGAGCATGAGTGATTTTATGTGTTGAGTAGCTCATAAAGAAATCCAAATTCCCATGTATTTGCTAACACCTTCCAGACTACGCTTGGTGTTTTGAGGCAATATTGTCCCAGAGATGGAAAAACTGACTTAGCTGGTTTTCGGGAGGCGCTGGCTGGAGCTCCGGGCTGCCCTCCCAGGAGGAGCCATGCAGCGGAGGTCAGCGTGGCAGCCAAGGAACCCTGGCGTTAACGGTTAAGGGCTTGCCATGAGTTACTGGGAGTTGGTTAAATGAGTTGGCTTCCTCCGTTTTTCACACGGGGAAGCTGGCGGTCGTGCTGAGGAGAGCGACCCACTCGTAGAGCTTCCCCCAGGGTCTGTGTTTGCTGGGGGGCTTTCCCTGAGAAGACCCCCACGCTGTGCTCCCCGTTACTTTCCTGGCCCCGCTTGTCCGTGTGGGTTTTTTTCTCTGCTCTGGGGACGTGGGCATCTTTGGCATCCTCTTTTCAGGGTGTTTCAGGGGATGTTTTCTCCTCGGCACCAGTGGAGGTCCCAACCCTGGGCACCACACCTGACCCGAGCTGCTGCGGACTAAAAGGACATCTATAATACACAGTAATATTGAAAACTGTAGCACCTCCATGGAACAAAGGAAAGCCCAGGGAAGTAATTTCAGGCTCTGTACTCAGTCACCTATCTGGCAACCTCTGCAATGAGTAGTCTGGCAAGTTATATCGCTGAGGGAGAGTCTGACTTTCTGCAGTTGTCCAAGGCAATCTTTGATTAAATTTTGGATGCTGTTACTTAGACATCCGCTCCTGATGCGCTTACCATATTTTGCAAAGAGAAGGTCTCTGTGAATTGAAAATTTCTGGTTATGTGCATTCAAGGTCATGCATAAAACAGTGTCTAGGATCATGGAAAGTTGAAGAATTTAATCAAAATACTGCTCTATGGTTTAGTGTGTTTTGTAAGATTAGGAGGGGCACCAATAATGCTGTCAATGTGGAGCTCATTTGAACACTTTTGAATTATTGAGCTGCAGAGCAAACCTCAGCACAGCCTAAATAGTCAGTTTTCGAGAGAGCTGTTGGCAACAGAAGTTCCTGACGGTTCCTCTTCTGCACTGGAGAGGAACAAAACTGCAGTAAGCCTGTAGACCAAAAGTAGGGTGTCCTTTGGGGAAAAAAAAGTAGTTGCAGGCTTTGGGATATCAGCCTCTTCGTATTGTTAAGTGCCACCAAAAATGTTGAACAGCAGCCCTATACAAATTGAGTCGTCTGCCACTGCCAGCTGAAGTAAAAGTCAAAAAAACCCTCAGGATTTTGAAATGCACTGAAGTCCACCCAGCGGCATGAAGAGTGATGCTGCAGTACCTCTACCTGGCTTCAGGTGGCCGCTCCACACCATGGGTCCCAACCCCAACCTCATGGGACACCTCTGAGGAGCACTGGGCGAGGGCTATGCCACGGGAGGGATGGCTGGAGGGCCTGAGCCAGCTCCCCAGGGGTCTTCTCCTAACCCAAGGTCAGCGGGAGTGCTACTGGCACTCACAGAGTACGTGGCAGAGGTAGGGGACACCTGAACGATGCACGGCAAAGCACTTCTTCCTTTGGGGCAGCTCTTTATGGGGCAAGAGGTTGAGTGGGAGATAACAGTGTTTTCTTAGGTACCAGCAGAAAATAAAAGTCAAATGACACTGTTGTATTTTGCAGAAAGACTTCATGGAATTGAATGCAGCTTATAACATTTTTTCACATTTGTTTTCTCCTTAGATGGTGAAGAGAACCTCCAAGCAGACTGTGGCAGAGATTCAGGATGTGTGGTTAACGCGCTGACATCGTGAACCTGGAATTGCTGGATCGTCCTGAAAAAATTACAAGTACAGAGGTACCCAAGGCTCTTTCCCTCCCTTGAAAAGATCTCATTCTGTAATTAAAGTTAATTTAGAGAATGAATTAAATTTGATGTATATGTTAGTATATGTATTAATATTTAATGTGCATATTAAATATATAGATGGCCTTCGCCATGAATATTTTCATGACCTTAGCCCCCTTTGCCTCAAATGAAACCAAATATTATTTTTTTTAGTGATTTAACCTTACAATAATTTCCTAAATTCTCAAGTTATTTTTACCAACTTCGCTATTCTGCAAATGCTCTCCTCTCCCCTTCTCTTTTGCGTTTCAGAAATGAGTTCACTGTTAATTCTCAGGGCTGGGCACCGTGGTTATGTGGTTTTGCCTTACCTTTTCGTTTTCGCTCGCAGTTTTTGAAAGTTGCGCCGTTATAAACTGAAACTTGGTTGCGGGTTAACACGCCAGATGCTTTCCAATAAAATGCACGTTGTCTTCCTAAACAATGACGTAAAGCACAGCGGGGCCAAGCGCGGGCTCTTCCTTCCGACGAGCGGATGGGAAGGGTGTGCTCGGTGGTAAGGGTTTTCAATGGCTTTCGTAGGCTCTTCCATCGCGCTGCCGCAAATTGCCGGTCGCCCGTCAGGTGAAATAACAGACGCGACCTAAAGACCGTGGGGCCGGGGGACCGCAGCGTGCGGAGCTGACGCCGCAGCGCCCGTACCCGCACGTCCCTCCGTGGGCATCGCGGGCGCTCGGACGTCACCCCCTTTTTCTTAACGCGCCTTTAAGCCTTGACGCTCCCCGTCTTCCGCATCCCCCCTCCCCAAATCTTTGGTCCACCCCCTCCCCCCAAATCTTTGGTTCACCCCCCTCAAATCTTCGATTCACACCCCTCCCCCCAAAATCTTTGGTTCACCCCCCGCAAACACCGCTAACTACTAACTCATAAAACATATCAGCTGGGTTTATTACTTTTAACCATCTTTCCAATTGTGCTATAAAATAAAGGCAGATGCCATTTTAAGATCTTATTATTATCAAGGGCCAGCTCCTCCAGCAGCACCTGCTTAGCAGCAATCTGCTTGTTTATAGTCCCTTTTTTATAGGTGACAGTTTAAGGTGGCTGTTCTCCTGTTACAAAGAGTTCTTTTTAATGTGGCAGAAGTGGCACGCACAGTAGGTGAGCTCCTTTCTTTCAGCCGGTGATATTGAGACGGGGTCGCGGGTTCACCTGTGATTTTTGCTTGACAGCTTCGCCACACACATCAGGCTCTGCCAAATGCTCCGCCATTAATTTATGATTTAAAGTAATTAACTTTTGCTGATTAAAGTAATTATTTCAAGTGCATTGCACTCAGGCCCAAATGATGCACGCAGCCCCCTCTCCAGTTTGAGCTAGCAGCATGCCAAGTGCTTAAAAGCTGCACCAGGGAGCTCGCAGTGGCTTCTGCCAGTCTAACAGATCTGCCATGTTTATGGCTGACTTGTACTAACTGCTCATTTTAATGCCGAATCCTGGCAGAACATTGACACAGTGTGAAACCTTCATCCGGTAAACAAGACAAGCTTCAAATTGGTGACATCGATGACAGTGAAAACTGTTTAAATGAATCTTGCCTCCAGCCTTCCAGAGGTATTATGTTTTTGAGCGCCGCTCCTTCTCCAGATTGGCTGTTAAACAATTTACAGCTTTATCCAGCCTCTGCCTTTAGCATTATGCAGGTGCAAAATTCAGGCTCCTTCAGTAGATCAGAGGCCAAAAAGTGTCCGTTCCCCCCCCACACCCCCCCGCCCAAAAAAAAAAAAGACCCCAGACCTCACCAAAAACCTTTTAAAGCGACTTCAGACGTGAGAAAAGTCAAGAAGGAGCTTCCTTTGAAAATAAATCTCCCCATTTGAAAGCGTACACTTGTTGGGAAACTGCCTGTCATCTCCTAAAGTTAACGTGTTTTGTGTAGGAGCCAATACTGGTGCTTTTTTGGTTTTGTTTTTTTTTTTTTTTGTTGGTATTTTTGTGTTTTTTTTGTTTGTTGTTGGGTTTTTTTGTTTGTTTTGTTTGTTTTGTTTTTTTTTTTTATTGTGCCTCCTCTGCAGAGAAGCAGCCTGCCCCGCGGCCCCCAGCCGCCGGCGCAGCACCGGGGCTGCATCGGCGTGGAACGCTGCCAGCGCCGGCCGCCGCTGCAGCAACGCGCTTTGTCTTATTGGCACACAGTGTTTCTAAAACTTACCTTTAGGGTTTGGGTTTTTTTTTTTGTTTGTTTTTTTCCCCACCCCCCCGGGGAAGATATTCCTCTGGCATATCCTCTTGCAAAGAGCTGGGGGAGTTTGACTATCACCCTCTAAGTGAAAACGAGCAAAACGATATTTAAATCTGTAGGACTAAAAATATCCATGCTGGAAAAAAAAAAAACCCAAACATATTCCCAGCACTATAAATACATTTAGCTGAAAAGAATTTTTTTTCTTTTTTCTTTTAATTTGGGAGGGAGGAGGGAAACAGTTTTGATTTGGGGGGGGGGGGGGGTAGGGGGTGTGTGTTGGTGTTTTTTCCTGCTTTGCTGAAATGACTGTCAGCTTTAAAGAGCTGTTCACATTATCTCTCTCTCCTCTTCCAGTGCAACTGTAAAGAAATCTAATTTCATCTGTAATAAAGCACCTGATGGGCAGTCATCCCTGGCAAACAATATTTCAGCTTAATGCTAAGCGTTGAAAAAACATCATCGAAATATAAAGATGCCAAGAAAAATCATCTGCGTGTTAGCTTGGCAGTAGTCCCCAGAAATGTGAGGGATAGCTCGACAGCGAGCCTGCTTTGGGGGATTTGGGGTTTTTTTTCCCTTTTTCTTCTGTAGTGACCGAAGTGCGGTGGGAAGGGGCGAGCGCGGGAGGCAGCGTGTGCCCGCATGGCGAGGGAGGGCAGGGGGCCGGTGGCCCAGGAAATCCGCTCGGTCGAGCTCTCCGCTTGCTCCCGTAAGCAAACGCGGCGCTCTCTGCCAAACCGGGGCAGTTTTGTGCTGCGAGCCGGCCCCGGCGCCCAGCGAAGAGCTCCCGGCTCGCTCCCCACCAGCCCCTGCTATAGGCAGGATGGGATGCGCTGGTGTCCTCGCCCCGGCCCTCCCTCCATGCCCGGCCCCTCCCGCGCGACGCGTGCTTTAAACACACCCTGGCTGGCGTTTTGCAGAAAATAGCAACGCTGCTTTTTAAGAACTGATCGGCAAAGGTGCTTTTAAAATGCACGCCAGAAATTTAGATGGAGACAAATGAGTTTCGCTGGTTTTGCTTTTTATTTCCAGGTCTCTACCTCTTCGCGTCCAATAATGTCTGGTGTCTGAAGACGCAATAGGCCTGGAAAATTAATCTAGGAAAATGTTTTCACTCTTGGGATTTGCTCGGGGCCTGATCCAAAGTCCCCTGAGACGGTCAAGAGCCGGTTGGTGGACTCAGTTTGACTCTTCTGCGCTCCCTGCGGTTGGTCCCAGCTCAGGCGAGCGTCTCTCGCGCTTGCTCAAGGAAAGTAATCGCAATCCTCCAAGCGCTGTTTGAGGGCGGATAAGTGCGGGATGTAAAACTGCGGAGATTACGAACGGCTGTGATTGGCACAGGGAAGGCTGGCAAAGCTTGGCTCTCACACTAAGGGGAGCGACGGTGCTGCCTGGTGTGTAAACACCAAACACCAGGGTAAGCCAAGGTGGTGAGAGGTGCCTGGCTTTCGTTAGCGTTGCCGTGAACTGGGTATCTTTAAATATCTTGGGGTCTTTAGGTCTTGGGTGGGTGTTGAACTGGTTCTGGGTGGGGTAAGGCGGGGATGCTCTCCCTGGGGCAGGGGGACAACCCGCGGCAGAGCCCCTGCCTTGGTCCTCCCCTGCCTCGGGCCATGGCAGTGGTGAAAATGCAGGAGATCTGGGCAGATGGAAAGGGCACAACGCAACAGACAGCAGGTGCAAAGTATCAGAAACACAGAAATCCAGCATGGAGGTGCAATAGGCACGTTTTCATTTAATACCGCTAAAGCACGGAATTATTAAAAGCATAAAAGTCCCATTACCGAATGGCACAATATATTAGCAGTTATAGGTGTTAAATCAAACCAAGGTACACGATATTAATGGGCAAAACGGCTGTGTTTAAACAGTTGTCTACTTATTAAATCTCTAATTAAGGACATGCAAACCAAGTGGCTAAGATTTTCCACTAAAGATGATAAATTGTGATTACTGAAATGTTTTTAATGTATTACAGAGCAAGCCAATTTTATTAAAAAAGAAAAGAAGCGATCCAAATTTTTCCCAGCAGCTTTACCTGTAATGATAGCGATACCTCTGCAGGTCACTATAAATTGATTTTCGCCGTATTAACCCCTCGCCGCAGTCTGATACTGAGTTTCTGAGTTTTTACAGCCCTTCTTTACAGCATCTTTCGGGATTAAAATGCACAGGTCTCAACCAGGCCAGACAAGCTGAAATTGATGCCTCGTGACTTTTTGGCTGGATTGCGTATAATGTTAGCCTAACTATTTTCCTGCTATAGCGCACCCCTCAATAGGAATAAGTGCACTTACTTGACTCAATCAGCCATCTGTGACTCCATCAGCCACAGTGGAAACTAATGGTAATTGCCAATTGTTAACCAGACAATAGCAGATGCTAACTTTAATATCCAACAGTGCTCTTCCGAGCATCTTTTATGCAGACATGGCCTCACTTTAATACGTGTTTTCTTTCCCCCAAATACGGCAACTTAGTAAAGGCTGATTAGCCTAGGGAGCTATGTGACTCGAAGCAATGAACTTCGAGGAATGGCAGCCGATGATCTGTTTCTGGGCCATAATGTATACGACGTAAGAATTTAGAAGACTGGATTTAAAATTCTTCTTCAAAACACAGGATTTTTTTTCTGGTTAAATTTCACAAAGAGCCATGTACTGGATGCGAACGCGAGAGTAATGTCTTTCCTGGCAATGTCCTTGCCTCCTATTAGATAATCAATTAGTCTCAGAACATTAAAAAGCAAAATGCTGCAACAGGATTTTCCACCAAATTCAAAAATATTTACGAAAGGGTGTCATTGCTCCTGTTTATTTACATCTAAGCACGAAGGCCGCAGCTACTCAACATAATGCCGTTGTTTTGGCACCAAGACAGCTTTGCAACCTGGGCCCTGGAGGACATCTGGAGTCTTCTGGGTCGCGGCGGTTCCTTTTCGCAGAAATTTGCTTGCCTAAAGTAATGAATGAGCCCATTTTCACTTTGACTGTGGCCTGCAGTCTACGAGAGACATTAGGAGCAATTTGTAGTCAACGTGCAGGTCTGTTCCATCTAAAATATTATCAATGAGCTTGTCAACCCGAGCCTTAACCTTCTTTGTTATTTTCATCTGCTCCTCTCTCAGATGTCTCTCCTCGTACCCATAACCTCTGAAGACTAGCAACAGGATGTCATACACCTGTTTTGCTCAAGGCTGGGACTCGGAGCCCTGCGCGATATTGTGTCGGCATTGGCTCGCTTGCTGCTTTGCTCAACGTATATGTCAGAATGTCAGATGATCGTTGTTGTATCTGCAGCTGTTGCATGAGCAGAGTGCCAGGGGCACAACTTTCCTGCAGTGAGCTTTAATTTGCTCTCCCCTCCCTGAAGAGCTCCCGCGCTTCACCTTGCTGCTGCTGCTGCAGCTGGAGGAGAGCTCAGCCCACGCGCGGGTGAGGCCATGGGACACCAGGCGGGCAGGAGGCAGGCGGGGACGTTCAGCCACCACCCGGGCAGAACTTCACGCCGGCCGAAATCGCCGCAGACTGCTCTTTGCATCGCTGCTCAACGAGGCATTTTAATAATTGTTTGCAGGGAGGTATTGTAAACACTGAGGGATTTATATTTGGGCGAGTCAAGCTGTAGTATATTTGGATGCTCTTCCAAGAGAGCTACTCGTAGCCTAAATAAGCCATAACCTGCCAAGATATTCATGAGAGATCTGACTAGGTTTTTGACTGCTCTCAGAATTAGGTTGACAATCAAAACAGATGTAGAATGAGACTGCAACTGGATTGCCAAAGGCAAAAAACTCCTGTCACATTCTTTAAAGGAGCAAGCTGATAAACCACTGTAATACACGGCAATAGTGGACATGAGTAACCACACAAGGACACATACGTCCACCTTCAGGTTTGCTCAGGACTGTGGATTTGTTTTACAAATTAGGTAGCAAGGGCATTGGAAAAAAACGCTTTAAAATACGCAGGCAGTGAAACTCTAAAAAGACGCCGCATTATTGCATGAATATTACAAGATGTTTCTCAGGGTTTTTTTTAAAAAAAATACGCGCTCTTGCAGAATTGCTGCGTTTCCAAGTGACATATTGGGATAGCACAGATCATCTGTAATTTAAAAGAAGAAAGCAATAGAGAGTTTGATTAAAAAGTAACATAATTCTGTATTACTGGATATTGCTTTGGTTGCATCTGTTATTCAAGTAGACATGAGGCATTTTGTCTTTCACTTGAAAAGTTAACTAAGTCAAGGCTAAATGTATAAACCGGGGCTTCATCTTTAATAAGGAGGACAGATGCAGCGGCCTAACGCATACATCTGTATCGTGTCTAAGAGCCGCAACTCGTAATTCTTGCATCCAGGTCTTTGCAGCGGACAGAAAAGGAGAGGGTTTCGTGGGATGGAGCACGAGCGTGAAAGACCCTGGTGGGAGAAAAAAAACGACAACTGGATTACAGCTGCCTGCCGGGCAAGTCAGTGGCTGAAAGGACACCTCTGGATGTACGGATGCGTCAGCGTCTAAGGTCGCTGCATGGTAGGTCTTCGTGGTGTTTCAGGGTAAGGAATATTTGATGACAAATATTTAATGAGACCTTTGCTTGGGGAAAGCGCTGAGTCATTCAAAAGGGAACCGTTCCCAGGCAAGGGTTTGTTTCAATGCGTACCCCGATTTGAAAAAAAGTAGGAGGACAAGTCAAAATAGTTTTCAGGAACGTTTTACTAATTAATAATTAAGTTTTTTAAGTGACCTTTGCTTGTGGAATGTAGTTCATAGGTGTTTTTCAAAAAGACAAACATTTGAGAATTAGAGAGCTTGACTAATATTTTAAAATCAGATTTTTTTTTTAAGGATTTTTGCTGTGCAGAGGGCTTCTTGCCTTATTTTCTGTCTTGAACAGCTGCGCGGGGGTCAGAATGGTAAAAGAACGTGCTCATTTCTGCCCCAGCCTAGCTCCTAAATACTGCCACCTTCCCAAACTTTCTGTATTAGATGGTAAAAATATTCAAACCACACCTCGTATGGGCTGGCGCTGTTCGGGACGTGCCCAGCAGGTACCATTCCCCTGCCCTCCAGCTTCAGGGAGGGGGTTCCTGCAAGGGCTCTGGGTGGTCGGGAACCCAGTGCTGCGTTATCTTCATTAGATTGCTGGCTAATGAACACAAGCCAGAGCGCCTGGGAACGTGCCTGCCGCGGAGCTGGGCTGCTAGCCTGTGCCGAGCAAGTTGGCTTGATGGTCACTTGGCACAGGTGGCCCATGGCACCGAACTCAACAGCGCTGCGCAGTTGAGCGTTAGAGGACCTGGTCCCTGCTGGCAAAATCACTCTCCCCGCTCCATCTATGAAGATGGATTGGTCCAAGTGGAGCACCAGGTCTTCAAGCCCAAAAATAAGCTGGAAATGTGAGCTCAGGCCTCGCTGGCATCCTGGCCAAGTCCTCCCCCGTAGGGGCAGGACGTGCTTGGTCCGTGGGGACCTCAGAGCACCTCTGGGCTTGCAGAGCACAGAAGCCCCCAGAACAAAACGTCCTTGACATTTCTTTTGGCTTGGCTCCCCTTTCTCTTATTTCCAGGAGGATGCCCTCCCTCTATTAATACTTCTATAATCTTTTTAATTAAAATTAAATCTATTTTTGATACCTCGCCACCAGATCCAACGCTGTAATGCCGAGTGAAGGATGGATTCACTCCACCGCAGTGTGAGGAAATGTCATTTCTTGCACTGTATTTCCAATCAAGTTAGGCGACGTTTACTTATATTATTTTTTCTCTTGCTTGGTATTCAGTGCTTTCATATCCTGCTTAGATCTTGATAGGAAAATAGAAAAACATGTCAAGAGAGTGGTTCAGTTACAAATGGAGTGCAAAAATTATTTTGGAGAAAGCCCATTTGTGTGTGATTTCTAGCCTAATTCTGCAAACCCTGGTGGTTTGGAGAGTTTAGCATCCAGAGGTTTGGGTACTTGCCCAAACTAACCCTAAAATGCAAACCTTTGGAAGCTTGCCTTTCAGTTCGGTGTGTGATATAAATAGCTCTGCTAGGAGCAAACAAAGGAGGTATTGCATCGAGCAGCCAAGAGAGACTACACGGAACACTTGATCAGGCCGTGTTTCGGTATCCCAGGCTGCGCTCCGGCTTCTGCCTTAGCAACGCTGCAAGTTGGAGACGTGCTGCTGCTTTTTCTGCTATTAATGCAGTCGCGTCTGGGCGGCACAAGGCAACGAGGCCGTAGCACCTTTATCCTTCTCAGGTTCTGTGAAGTAGAGGGCTCCCTACTCATTCCCCTCCCTCAAAAAAAAAAAAAAAGAAATTAATCTAAAAAATACTCAGCGCAGTCCTTCTCGTGGTGGCGTTGGTGGTTTTGGTGTAGAGTCTCGGATGGTGGCGTACCACGTTGGTCGGTCTTGCAAGGAGCGGAGAGGAAGGGTTCAGACCTCCCTTGCCCCTTCCCCGCCCTGTTCAGGCGAAATGAGACTTACTGAGAGAGAGCAAAGAGAGTGATGCATTTTCTGTGACATTTCACAGCTTTTTTTTTTTTGTTTTAGCCTGGTTCTTGAGATTGCTGGAATTGTTAAATATATCTGTATCTGCATACACGTATTCAGCCTTGAGCAGGTATAAACAGCCTGGAACAAATCAACTGCTTGAGAAATTACAAGGCAATGAATATGTGTGCTTGCTATGGTACCCTTAGTACCCCCTTCTATAACGTTGGGCATTTTGCTCACATCTTTACGTGAGAAAGCAATGTTAAGGACGTCCGTCGAAAAAAAAAAAAAAAGGAGCAAGCACCAATCTGCAATTGAAAGGCAGAACTTCCAGGGGAGCCAAGCAAAACCTCGTAGCCCCGGTGAAACCGCAGAGCATCCTTGCAGCTCAGCTGACACCCAGATATTTATGGGAGGTGTGAGAAGAACCGGGCCGCTTTATCCACGTCACCTTTCTCATGTTCCCCCTTTCTTTGTGGCTGCTCCTCTTTGATGGCAATTTGCTGTAAAATTGCCACTCCGTCAGACCTTTTTTTTTTTTTTTCTTCTCTCGTGCGCCTTCCCTGACCCCTGCTCTTTCCATTTGGCAGGGCCGAGCAGCCAGAGCCCTAAATCACCCTGCCTGCCGTGGGCTGGGGCGCGTTGCCTCTCCCCGGCTTCCAGCTGGCGGCTGCTCCCAACTCCTGTTTTTCTTATTCCTGTGGAGCCGGTGGATTCTCACGCTGTCCAAAAGCCAAGGGCCGGGCTACTAATAGAGACCGCTGATGAATGGCGAAAGGGCTTTTCCATAACTCTCTATTACTAATCAATGAGCGTGTTTGACATCTCGGCAGCGCAGCATTTGAGAATGGCTGTCAATAGCGCTTTCTCGTGCCGAAAGAAAATGGGAAACTGTAATACTGGCATTACATCATTGACGGGAGCTGGTTATTGATGTCATTGTTCCTGTCACTCACCTGATATATACAGCCCGCAGTGACTTACCTCCAATCTAGAGAGGTATGGATTTGAAAATAAACATCAATAACTTTAAAATCACTGTACAATTGAGATGATGCTAACTCAAAGTGGTGATGAATCTTGGATTTTCTCTTGCCTATTTCTATATTTCACTCTCATAAAGGGCACGTGTGGTCAGTTGCCTGTGCCATGTGAAATATATTAGATATTCAGATTACGATGAGGGTCTGAATAACTGGTGCCTTATTCTCAAATTGTCTTATGGATGAATCTGTATATCATGTGTGCATAATGATGTCTGTAATCATATGTATACAGCAATGAAATTCTGATGCTTTAGCGCATCAGTCTTAAGCATCACGCAGAATAGTCTTCAGGAGATACTTTTGCCTTGTAATCCTTTATTCTACGCAGGCGCACCGTTTGATCTTAAACCTCAGAAACGGAAATGCAGACAATGTCGCTTTTCTTTTCTTAGAGGCGGACTCCTGGAGGTCTGGCTTCCAGCGAGCAGCGAGCGCGAGCGTCAGCACCTGTGTCCCGACGCCAGACAGCTGGCACGCTCTCCGCGTGCCACGGCGTGCCATCTGTGCCAGGCATCACGTGCCGCTTACGTGACTTGGGGGAAGTCAGGGGGAAGAAAGTCAGTTCGTACCACGGCAGAGGTGCGGCTGGTTTTCGCGCAGCCCTACGACGTGCCCTGAAATCTGCTGTCGTCTGGGTTGGGTCTTTTCCTCTCCTTCCCCGCTCTCTTGCTGAAGCAGGGCTGGTCGTGGAAGCCTGATGAATTCATTACAGTCATTCCGGGCCAATTTACGCTCAGGACGCGCAGGGAGCATTAAGCACAGAGGGGATTTTGTTTCTGTAGAGTCTATATGGAATTGTTTGGGGGATTGAAAGAATCAGGTATTTTTCTAATACATAAAGAGATTATTTTTTTTCTATAGAAACTGTATTCCACCAAAGAAAGAGACCATTCACAGATAAAATATTCCCTTATATTGCATGGAAGAAAGAGCTCAGCAACCCCTTGTAAAAGGAAGAGAACCCCCCCTCCATCCCCACCAACCTCCACGAGCTGCCAGCCTGACAGGTCAAAGCCAACGACGGTGATTTCTGGTTCAAGCTGGAGTCCTGGAGGCTCCCTGTTGGCACCTGGCTTTGCCATGGCCCAAAGTGGTGGCAGAGAACTCTAAGTCTGCACTTAGAGATGCGTTGCACGATAGGCCCATGGTCCCCCCTTGTGCGATGCTGTTACTTCTGCAAGGGCAGAGCTCACTGATGGTGAGGAGACACCATCGAGTCTTCAATCCCCTCTGCGGGTGCGTGCCGTGACCCTCTTTCTCAGGGGTAGAAGCTCTCTGGCACAGTCCAAAGATAGGGAAAAATTACCTTTTCTCTACACTCTTTTCTGTGCTTTTCATTCAGATGCATTGGGTCGTGGCGGTGTGGCACCAGGAGGACGTTGTGGAGCTGATCCCAGGCACGTGTGGTGAACGCTATGGCTGTCAGTCCCCTCGGGGGCGGAGGGAAATGAGCTCCAAACAAATGCTTCTTCGTAGGTGCAATGCACATAAGTGCATTTTTGGATCATAGTCCAAGTCTGCCTCCTTTGTGAGCCGGTGAATGTGCCAGGATGACTCGCTTTTTCTCAGTCCAGCACTTCTCCATTGAGCTGGGACAGAGTTGGGGGCATTGCACATCAAAGAGAGGGGAATTAATGAATGAGAAAACCTTGACATTTACACAATTTAGGCATGTTACTTTTATTTAAGGTTTTTTCGAGGAAAAGGTGCAGAACCCTTAGTGAATAGACCTGTTAATGCCTCCTGCTTTTTGTGTTTATATGTGCCAGTTCTAATAATTGTCACGTCAACCTAAGTGAGAAACATCCAGACACGTTTATGGAAGAAGCCGTAGGGCTTTAGTTCAAGCAACTTCTGTTACTCCTGGGTGGGGAAGAGGGAAGGGCAATAAACAACAGAAATTTGTTGGTTTCTCAGCACCAAGATTTATCACGTGTAAAAATGTAGGACTTTGGAAGCCATTAATTATACATAAAGTCAATAACCAATCTTAATAGAACTTAAAGTGACAAAAGCGATGACATTTAAGAAATAAGCTTCCCCATACCACGAGTCCGTGACCATGAGGGAAAGAAAAAAGGCTTGAAACATGCTCTGGACACGCAGTAATTGTCATTGCCATTTTCTGATTTCATTAGAGAAAAGTGGTTTCCCTGTAGATATATTGGGAAAGGGAGAAATTCTGGATCACAAAGGTCAGGTCTGTGTCTGGGATAACCTGCCCTGCCAGGTAGCAGCAAACAGAGGAATTCTGGGGAAAAGGTATGGGAACTTGCTCTTTTATGATATCAGCCAAGCTTTTAAAACATATAAAAGTGCATGTTGTATCTGCACTTCTATATTTCCCCCCAATAAAACAAGCAGAATCATAGTGGATAGCTAGAAAAATAATAATGATAATAGTAATAGTAATAATTCCACTGCACTGCTGCTGATTTCTGGAGACTGGAATCTTATCAAATCTAACAATAATTACTGTGCCTGAATTTAGACTTGAATTTTCTGTTAGTAAAATTTGTAAGAAATATATGTATCCATGAAAATCCAAGCTTTAAAGGAAGTTCTAGTGCCCAATTTAAAAATTTATTCTAATGTGACACTTAATCTCAGGCAAGTCGAGAAGGTCTGCTATGAAATCATCATTAATTTATCCTCCTGCAGCCCAGTTTATCTCATTTACTTTGTACCTTATTTTTTTCATGGAAGATCAAGAACCAATTCTTGGCCATTATTCTTGACAGAAACCATTTGAAATGAGCCAGACTAGTGAGAAAAACAAGGCCCACACATGAATAAGGGTTGCCAGGTTCTGGACATTTTTTTCAGCTGCCTAATTGAGGAAATATTTTTTGCTCTTTGTTTCGAGGGGTGGGTTGGTTTGTTTTGCTTGTTTCCTCAGGAGCGGGGAATTTTTGTCGGTTCTCGCCCTTGTTCCAGTTTGCAGGAGCAGGCGTTGGGGCTGTTAGCAAGTGACATGCCCAGGAACATAAAAGAAGGCTACATCTTTGGAGCTGTTTCGTGGTATTCCCCAGCATACTTGTTTGTTATAATTTGAAAGAAGCTATTGAACTGAAAGGAGGGACAAACAATCTACATGCGAACAAAGCCAGTGAGAGCTAGGAGCGTCCAAATTTCCATGAAACACTCTTGTTTCAATTCATATTTAAATGGGCTCCTAAGCAGCTGGACAACCTTTCTGTGTCCGGCCACAGCTGATGGTTTTAGCCAAGGAGAAATCCCATGCAATTTGCTGAGAGCAGATGAAAGGTGTGTATTTTAGTCTTTTTAACGTAAGAGAATAAACGCTAAACTAACACAGTATGTCAAGATGTTGGTCAGAGTTTAAGCGCAATCGAACAGATTCTCAGTGCTGCGAATTGGCATCATTTTCTCTGAAGTCATTCAGATTATGCTGATTTACAGCAGCCAAAGATCAAGCCAAATATGGCTGTTTCTGTAACTAATTTTGATGCCCTTCTGTTTAATGATTCTTTGAGGGAAATTATTATTTCTTACAAATGTGTGCAGGCCACAATGCCTCCATCATCTAATCACTTAATTTTTGAAGGGACAGATCCTGCAGCCCTTATTAATGTAAAATTCATATGGTAGACATCTAGAAAAAGAGAAAGGCTGAATCAAAACTGCCTTTTGCATATCCCATCCCGATCTCAGGCTACCTCAGTCTTCGGCAGGTCCTCATTGTAAGGGGAAGTAGCCCAAATTCCCCCTAACTTGTACCTCGCATCTCTCTGAGCCACCTTGGACCACAAAGGTGCTCTCTCCCCACTACCTGCTCTACTCAAGGTGCCAGCGGTGACGTACAGGCTCTGCACCTCCTAAATAACCCATTATCCTGGGATTTGCTCTTCCAGGGACACTGCTGAGAGCTTTGAGGATGTTTTGTCTAGAACCACCTGGTGCAGAGCATCCTTTCTGCAGCGAGAAACTGGTTTCTCAGGCTCCGAAATAAGTTTTTCTATAACACAAATAGATGTTCACTCTAATTTATCAAGTGGTGTTTGTGCAGGTTACTGTGACTCCTTGTTATTGTTTGCTTTGAATATGGCTTAATGTGCTCTGTCCTTTACAGGCATAACTTAATTATTCTTTCTTCCCGAGTCTCTGCACAGTAGCCACATTTGTGAAGAAGAGTATCAGGAATCGCTAAGAACTTTTTAAAATAACTTCTCACAGGAGCTGGGTCAGATTGAAGATGTGGTTTCGTTGCACGACGTTCTTTACTCTCTTTCATTGCCATTTTGTTTTAACCACGTTGCGCTCTTGGCTATAGAAAGCAAGCAGGGCTTGGTGGGTTTTCCTTCCCCGGACCAGATCTTTCTTAAACTTTCTCTTCCCTATTTGAGTTTCTTTTTGTGTCACTTCAGCAGAAGTGTGTGCTTTTTATTGGGCGGGAGACTGGGACTTCGCTCTGCTTTTTGCTCAGGTTGGAGGATGGGAGTAGTGTCAGGGATGGCAGGAGGAGCTGCTGGATGCTGATAGCTCCTACGGCACACATTAAAAGAAGAATCAAGAACTGGGAACACTTCACCAGCAGTAATTTTACACCTCGGTGTGAGGGCCACAACCAAAGCTTTGGTTTTATGGCTTTACTTTGACCCCGTGGAAGGCAGGACGACGTGTCTGTGTTCCCAGCTCTGTGCTCCCTGCAGCCACCACCTATTCCAGGCTCTGGGATAAAGACAAGGAAAGTGTATGTGGTTGGGCCTTACAAATGGCTGAGAAACCCATTTTCTCCACACCTGGGATAAATGAGATGGATAAATCAGCCCATTTCATTGTCCAGGATGTTTAAGTGCTTAAACACAACTTCTGTATTCAGTGTTTTCACTGAAAAAGCTGTGTTGTAAACTCCTAATTACCAGCCCGCAGACTATTTCTGTGTCTGATTATCAGACATTCACTCTAAATCTTTTCCTTTTCTATTAACAAACTTTATTTTCTCTACTCCCCTTCTACTAATTATGATACTAATAGACTGAAGAGTTCTACGAGCAGTGAATGAGAATATAAAATTTCCTCTGTTAATTTTGAGGTTTAGCTGTCACATCTATAAATCTGTGATGAGCGGAACAGTCTAAAGTAACTATTCTTCAATTTATTGCTTGAAGATAAAATTAGATAAATGAGCCATTACCTTCCACTTACATAAAAACGTGTTTATGTAGCTGCGTCGATGCAACGCTGATGCTCCTTGACTGGCGATAATGCTCAGCAGGAAATACCCAGGTCTTGTTGGATCACTACCCCAAATTCCTTGTGTTGGGAATTAGAGCTTTGAGAGAAATCTGAGTAGCTGTTTCATCTGATAAGGGATATTTCTCCAGTAGGAGCACGACAAGGATAGCACCTGGAAGTGGTAGCTGCATGCAGTGGGCAGAATGGAGCTATGGGGAAAGTAAGGAAAAACTCAGCTTGTGCCCCAAAGAGCAGAACTGGGCTCCTCCAGCAGTAATTAAATGGATCCTGATGCCTACAGCTGCTTTGGGTTGCAAATGTTTTATCTTGATTTACCTTGGAGAGTGAAGTAGGACTGAAGTGGCAAGTAGTCTCTCTGCTTACTTCTGATGAGGTTAAAAGTCAGTATATGAAGTTCATTTTTATTAATAACTATTTTTCTGGCCAGGCAAATAGCTGTAGAGAAAAATAAAATAATAAAACAACCTGGACTGGAAGACAAAAAAAAAAAAAAAAGATACAAAACCCTTTGCAAGATGATAACAACCTCGCAACAGTAGTGGTATGAAATTTATCCTCCCTCAGTTATTTTTTTTGTCTTGGGATATATGTGATCTCCCAAGGCCAAAAGCAGTAAAAACTACCTTTGGCTTCCACAGCTTTCCAGAGTCTTCCATGGAGCAAAGTGATTACAGGTTACTGAATTTATCCTTTAATCGGGTTTTACACAAGTAAAACCTTGAGTGAGCGTTCTCAGCTTATGAGAATTGGACAAAATTGCCAAATGGAAAATAAAACTCTTCATGTACTTTAGCTTTAATAAATAAAGATCTTTACCTAAGGGAGGAAGTGATCTGGATTTGGTGCAAATAATTAAATAAAGTAGAGAAATTACTAAGCAAAGCATTACTTTTTTCTAAAAGGCAAATGGAAAACAAATGTCTGAGAAAGGCAGTGAGCCTGCTTAGTATTTTATATTCAAATAATTCTTAGGTTTATATTGAAGAAACATAGTGTATTTACTGTCTTTCAGTCATCAATGGCTTCAAGATGGAAATAATGCCACTGGAATCAGCACAATCCATTGTACAGAGCTACCATAAATACTGCATTGACTTCCAGGAGTTGTCCTTAGAAGACATGTCTGTTTAATTTTGAACATCACCAAAAAGTGGCCATTAGACGGGTTCGTGCAAATCTGTGCAGGGAACAGCCATCAATACTACAGAAACTCGTCAGTGATTACCATGAGACCACCCGACTGCGCTGCTTGCCCCATAAAATAAATTGCTGTGGTCTCACTGGTGTCCCCCACGCTAAGAATTTCTACCAGCTGAAGATGGGACCTGTGGAAAAACTCTCTGCTAAGCCTCTGACTTCAGTGAGCTTGTAAAACAGATCATCGGTGTTGGCATCTGAATTTTTACGTTGGAAGGAATATGGAGAAGATGTAATACAGCACCAAGCACATTTTTTCTGCTTCTCCTTTGTTCTGTCTCTAACCATAATTTAGGTGCCCTTATAACTGCATCTCAGCTGCATCTGACCGGACCATAACTCATGCCAGGTCACCTTGTCCAAACAGGTGGTCAAAATTTCAAGGAACTGTACTTTTTCCATAATGGATGTTTGACTTAAATCTCGCAAAGAAACCTTTTGAAGATGCACAAGCGAAGTATTCATTTAAAAGTGGGAACACTCCATACCAAATCCAACAGGGACAAGTAATTTGATAGACGAGTTCACCTAAATGATACCAGCACGTTGTTTATCTTCCTGGCCATCAGGTTAAGAGCTGTTGTGCATAACTTTCTTAACCTTAACCTCATCTGTTCATCTCTTGGGACTTCAGACTAACGCAAGGGATAAAGGAAAATCAATGCCGAGTTTGGTTCTGGTAAATGTTTATGTCTGTATGCAAAGGAAGAAGGGGGGAGAGCTTGAAACTATCCCTTCCCAATGAAAGCTTTTAATTAAAATAGGTCTTAGAAATGTGGAGTGTGATCTTTGCCGTGTTTTGATTTCGATGAAGATTATGACTAGACTTGCCAAAACCAACTGCAAAGTCTTACATTTGTAAACTTCGCACACAACGCCCGTGAATTCGATACATCCCAAAGAAAGAGCCCGAGTGCTGCTGTTTACATTCCTAAAGTCTTTACAAACAAGGAGAACAATATCTGCTCTTTACAGATTACTGTGGTCAGGTTCCTGTGTACAGCATGAGTGACCTTTCCAAGTTGAGCAATCTATATATACTCAACCCCGAGTGCTGTAAAAAGCTCAGGTGTATCAGCTTACCGTGAGTTAATATGAGATACATGAAGAATGATTTTTACAGTATCCAGCTGCCGAATATCAAATGATTGAATTTTCCACTATAAAAGAGGACTTTTCTCTTATGTATATATATAGATGCTTCATGCTGCTGGGAAACTGTATATTGTACTCAATCCAGCTTAATCTTACGCCATCTCCTCGCTGACTCCGCTTTATCCATGGTTAGCCTGCTCTCTGCATCTCTTTCCTTATCAAAGGCATCTTTATATCGGTGAAGGGAGAGCTGGCAGGTGTAGCACCTCCTGCTCCATGCTCCCCCCTGCCCAGGTGATAATTTGAGACAAAGTAAAGCACAATCAACCAGCCCTTTTGCGCTCTGTAGGACTTGGAGATGTGGCACCTGTAGCACATGTCCACAGAGCCAGTAATTGCTTTTATTCAGCTCCAAACTGATGCGCAAAGAAATGATCGATGCCACAGGTCCAGCCCAGGCTCTCTTCCCTGCTGCTCCTGCCCCCAGTGCCTGACTGGTAGCCCAAGGGCTTGCAGCCTCTCTCAGGAAGGGTATCGTACCTTGCTGAAGAAAAAGCCTTGAGCTAATTTTATGTCAGATGCTTTAAACACACAAAGGCAGCACATGTTATAGAATCATGGAATTGTCTAGGTTGGAAGGGGCCTTTCACATCACTGAGTCCAACCATCAACCTTACTCTGACAAAAACCATCACTAAACCATATCTCCAAGCACTATGTCTACCCATCTTTTAAAAACCTCCAGGGATGGTGACTCCACCACTGCCCTGGGCAGCCTCTTCCAATGCTTAATAACTCTTTCGGTGTAAAAAATTTTCTTAATATCCAGTCTAAACCTCCCCTGGTGCAACTGGAGGCCGTTTCCTCTTGTCCCATGGCCTGTTCCTTGGGAGAAGAGCCTGACCCCCCCTGGCTGCCCCCTCCTTTCAGGGAGCTGTAGAGAGCGAGAAGGTCTCCCCTCAGCCCCCTTTTCTCCAGGCTGAACACCCCCAGCTCCCTCAGCCGCTCCTCACAGGACTTGTGCTCCAGACCCCTCACCAGCTTTGTTGGATGTAATGATGATCTTAGGTGCGTATCTGTTTTGCTTGATCTTGTGGGAGACACAGGGAAAGTGGTGGATAAACAGCTGGCTGAAAAAAGGTCTTTTAGCTCAGTGCTACAGCCTTGAACAGAGAAAGATGGGACCAATAAATCAAATATTCTGCTGGCATTTTCCAGCTAGCACTGGCAAGGAGAAGCAGCTATGAGAAGATGGGATGGGTGGCCTTATGGCCCTGTGACCGAAGAGGTGAGCAGAGTGAGCTAAACTCATCAGTGCAATTGGTGAGGTCCCCCAAATGGAAATCTACTGCCTTCCCCTCCCCTGTAGCTGTGGGGCTAATGGGAAAAAGCTTTGCCCTGATGAGACATCAGGTCTGACCTGCTTCAGAGCAAGCTCCTAGGAAGAAAGAGGAGGTGTGAGAGAAGGAGGTGTATATGGGCTGTTCACAATGAGGTTTCTTTCCTTTGCACCAGCTGCTGCGCTGCACTGAGTGTCGTGCTGTTGTTAAAACCAGTCCAGCAAGTCTAACCTGCTCCGAAGAGGATGGAGGGGAAGGTGGGGCAGATGCACAGGGTCCAGCAGGGCAGCTCGAGAGGCAGGAGAAGCACAGGAGAGAGCTGCTGGTTGTTCAGGGTCCCTGGAGTCCTGGGGTCATCTGCCAGAAAGTTTCTGCCTTTTACACTTGGAAACAGTAACCTCATTAGCTTGTTTTTAGGATAACGCAAGTTCTTCCCAAACACAGTTTGCCTCCACCGCAACAGCTTTTGTACTCCAAAGGCTCTGTGGGAGATCCTTTGTGCAAATAAGAATCAAATCTTCATTTTCTCAGACCACAGTGTAACGGGCTTTTTCCTCTGTTCTTACAAGACACCTGAAAAAGAGGGGTTTTGCTGTGTAAGCTTAATTTTAGTGTATCGATGGGTCTTCTGGAAATAGAAGTCAGAACAGTGGCAAGGTTGGGAAAGTTCATGGCTGCATCCTAACTTCACACCTACGCTTAGACTTTATTTTCTGATAAAATAAATATGGAAACAAATATAGAAAATGTATGATCCAGATCTATTATGATATTCATATATGCAGCTATAACAGAAAAAAAAAAATATAATTAGTGTCTCAGGCTGTCAGCGAGTGCTGTTCTGCTGCTTAAAACCTGACCGTTACTCATTAGGGGGAGCAAGATAATGATAGAAACATCCTGTGAGATTGTAACCCAAGTGTTTTGGTGGTTGAACTTGAGGAAAGGGCACATATTATCAGCTGTATTCCGTTCTCAATTCACTACAGGAGACTGTGAGAGAAACGGTCTAAAAACAGGCAATCAATAATTTGTATAGTGAACACAGTGTGCCGTTAAGTGCTCTAATCTTTAGATCTCTTCAAACATAAGGTGATACAGGAGAGGAATGACTACCAAGGAGAAAGCAACCGGAGGTGTAATTCATAAGTACAAAGACTGAAAGGGAAGTTGTCCTACATTATTTTTATGTTAGAAAACCTGATAGGTCACAGAGCCTGGCTGGTCATTCTCGAAGAGTTTGTTACAATAAAAGCTTGTATAGGAGTGGAACTGATTCAGCCACAAAACCACTAATGTCTTCTGCAGAATATTTGCTCCTGCGCATCCTCCTACAGAGTAAAGTTTTGTTTTGCATACCAGAAATGCAGGTTTCCAGTCAGTGAAGACGCTGCTGATTGCCTTTCCTGGCTTGCTTAAGTCCCCAAATTGCTGGAAAGAACTACTTGGGGGATATTCTGCTAACGAGTGACCTCCATCACCCAAGAAGAGACAGGATCCATGTTACAGTATTAAAGACCTGAACAACCCTCTTTGGAAGCTCTCTTTAGAGGTCGTGGTACTTGAAAGAGAAGCACAATCCAGTAATTCCTGCGTCAGTGTTTTTACAACAGTACAAAGAAATAAAATTCCTTGGTGTTATAGAGAAAACAAGGTAAGAGACACCAGTTCAGTTTTGAAGGTTGAATTAGTCTTTACCGTTCTGACTTAATTAATCTATTAAGTAATTTCACAGAATCATAGACTCATCAAGATCCATCAGGCCAGAAAGGGCTGTTGTAATCATTTAAGGTGTAACATGAACCATAAGATTTCCCAGAATTGTTGAATTTGTTTGAACTGAATTTGAATTTAATTTAATTAAGTTAATCTTTTAGGGGGAAAACTTAATCGTAGTTTCACACCAATGGCTTCACGCATGCGAGGGAATAGTCCAGGGAAGAATTTTTCTTGAGTAAAGGACTAAGTAACTTGAATAAGAATGATATTGCCTTTGTCTCCTTGTACTACCTAAGTGGTGATTAGGTCTGAACTTGACTTTTCAGGCAATAATATGTTTCCAGGGGTGACTCACGGTGTGAGAAAAGTTTTCAGTGCTGTGGGTCTGACTAGATTAGCAGACTGTCTATAAACTGAGGGAAGAAAATAAGAAGGGAAAGAGGAAAAAGCCAAGGAGAGAGTAAAACTTGGAATTGGAAAAACAATTCCAGTTCCAGATGAAACATTTCATTACATATGATGGGTTTAAAAGCAGTTTGCCCAATGACTTTTTATTTAACAAGGCATTGTGTGAAACATGGCATTGTTCCTTACAGGAAATCAAGAACAAGAAATCTACTTATTTCTTGCATACTTGTATTGAAAGTGGTATGAAGTTGTAATGTGGAAGTAATAGCTCCGACGCACAGCAACCTTGTGGTATTTCCTTTTGGAGCTGCACAGCGTTATCTAAAAATGAGAATGCTCGGACTCGAAGGATGTTGCTGACTCCCAGAAGTTGAGCCTGCTGCTTTTTTTTTTTTCGATGCAAGTTTTTATTAAATATCTTGAGTGTACTGACATAATTCAGACCTTTGTTCATAGGGAGATATTAAGATCCCTCTGGGGAGAGCTTGGGCCAAAACCTGAAGTGTTGAGTATCTGCTACCATATCCGAATTCACACTTCTCAGTTGCTGTCCTTTTTGTTTTTCATGACTGCTGTGGAGAAAATAAAGTCCAAGATGTGTGCTCTGCACCTTTTCTAGTTGAGATCGAGGAAGCAGGACTCAAGTGAAGTTCCAACAAGGCAAGAGGATGCCCTGTTTTCTTTTCTCCAAAGGTTTTATGCTTGATCCTTTTCATTGTCTTCCTCAGTTGCTAACTGATCTGGACTGGATGCAGAAAACAAAATCCTGAAAGACCTGTAGACTAGTGGGGGCTGCCTTGGAATTAGCTGAGGAAACAGACACGTCAAATCTGTCTTAAGCCTTGGGCTCTTGGGTTGAATGTGGCCAATGCAAAGAGCTGAGCAGTACCTGGAGATGTCTCATATCCTGGAGATGTCTCATATCCTGGATCGTGACTTCTGCTCCTAGGTGTTTGTATGCTGTTACATATGGGGAAGCACTTTATTGCCAGTGTAAGGAATATATCCCCTAACATGATGTTTTATTCCTTATTTGATTTTTTTTTTAATTAAAACTTGAGTAGTCTTTGAGTAATTCTCCCTTTCGCAAGTGGGCTTGGTCCCTGCCTGCTCCTGAGATGCTCTTTCAGGCTGAATATCAGGGAAGGAGCGTTGCACGAGGGGAGGCAAAGAAGTGATGGCCATTTTCACTTTGATTTTTAATCCCTTATTCTTTTCCTACTACTGAAGTCCAGTTCACTTTACATTACCCCTTTTCGTTTTCCCTTTCTCAACCACTGACAAGATTTTTCTACCGTTTCTCTCTTTTCTAGTCGGTCCAAAGTTTGGTCTTCTGTCCCGCAGCGTTGTGCTTTGCTGGTGGTTGCTGTATGGCACCGTGCGTTTGGAAAAGCAGAGTATGCCGAAGAGCGAGCACGCTCACAGCTGCCAGGGGCTGACAACTGAAAGGCACAAGCGGGGACAAAGCAGAGCAGACGGAGTGATGTGGGAACATTAACACTTGTGAGGTGCCCTCTTCCTCCCTCCCCTCTTTCTAAGAAGGGAAAGAAGCTGGGCCTTTGTCCAAAAAAACACTTAAGCCTGTGCTTGACCTCAAAACATGTGAAAAGACTCTTTCCTATCTTCGTTCATTCCTACAGTTTTCTGTTACCTGGTTGTTCATTTCATGGAATAAATGTTTATGTCTTTGATCCCATACTTCAGGGAGATGATTCCTGTTTTTTACTCCCTGAAAAATGGGAAAATCTGTTTGTTATATCACAGCTGTGCAAATAAGTTTCCAGGAAACTTAACACGGTGCGTTTAGTATTCGCTAGGTTGCACCACCCCTTGATGAACAGGGGAAAGTTATCACATGGAAAAAGAGTAGAGGGATTGTTTTGATCCGATCTTGCACAGGATTGAGAAAGGAACAGGATTAAAGAGTCTTAAACATAAAGCTTGGCAGCAATTGTCGAGAACAAAAATGAAAATAGTTTAAGAGAACAGTGCAGGCAATAACTCACTTGGGGGGGTCGGCAGAGGACCAGAAGAAGTGGCCAGACTGACATTGCTTGGTTTTATTAACTCATCCATAATTAGCCCATAGCTTAGATACAATTTAGCTTGTGCCATATGGGCTAATATAGTGCTGAAAGTTACCCCCCATGCAGGTGACAGTCTGTCACACTGAAGGAAGATTAGCATAAAACAAACAACAATGCACTCTTAATGACAGTAGCACCATTTGCAACGCCATAGTTAAGGATGTATAAGCACTTCCATTATAACCCAATCTTCAAGATTTTATTAAGTAGACATAAAAGGCGTGTGCACATACACACCCCTTAGAGACCAGCGAATCTTGTCTTCAGTTCTGGAGCAAAATCATCATTTATTTGAGGGGTTTTTTTAGGTTATTTGATTTTTAAATATTTTCTTTAAACGGCAACAATGCCTGATGCAGGTATTTACTTGCCGCTCTGCTGCTTTTCCTTCGAGCAGTGATTGGAATGAGTTGTTCTAGGTAAAACATGTTGGGCAAATAGATCCTGATGGTTTCTGCCTTGATAAATGTACAACATAGTGGCTGTTAAGCTCAAATAAAAATGAGAAAGCTACACTGTATGTGCCCATCAACTTGATTAGAACTTTTTATAGTATATATGAATCTAACCAAATAGCAACGGTATAACTATGTAGGCAGTAGATATTCTGTGAGTGTAATTTATACCGGGAAGAAAGTACGCCACTGTCTTTATTGATTCCTCTTTATTGAATAGGAATTGCACCATTAAAATGATACCCATGTGTTGTTGATACGTCCTGCATTGATGTTAATTTGGCTACATATTGCCAATATTTTCATTTTAAAATCAAAAAGGAAATTTTGTGCCAGAGCCTTTTCCAAATTGTGCTGAGCTTTTGACACAAAGCAGCAGAAGCCATTAGCATTCTCAGTTAAGGCTGATCCGTCATGCTGTTGTACCATTCCTTCTCTTCCCCCCAACATATTTGCTTTCCTGTGTTTTCCAGATGAAAGGGAAGCTCCCCCCTCCGATAAGTTTTCCGGACTTTTCTTTTGAAAGGCAGCCCAACCATTTTAAATATTTTAAATGAAGTGAGTTTTGTTATGCAGACAGGAGCTGATTTTTTTTTTCCAGCTCTCATCGGCTATTTATGTGACTCTATGGTTTTCAAATGGTATAATGCTAGAGGATGCCAAATGTCCTGCCATTTAATAACCAGTAGCATACAGAGCTCTTTTCAAAATGCCACCACTCTGAGCATCTGTTGTTATTAAGTAAGATGATCAAATTTTGTACAGGACTTCAATTTTGCTTTTCACATCACTTATAGAGCAAGAATAATATGCAGTCTGTGTATAAAACTAATGTGTTGGGATCATTGAGCCAATTGCTGGTTTTTGTGTTCTGCTTTATTGCAGACTGTAAAATAAACTTTGGCCTTTTTTTAATAAATGTTATAAAAATGCTCTGTGAATCAGGAGAGTGTCAGCAATTAAAGCCATTTAACATCATAATAATTAAAAACGCAATACTCCAGTGTAGTCAGCACTGGTTCACATAAAAAGCCACATTGTTGGTCTTTAATAATTACATTATTTGACAGACATGCTAAAGAAGAGGAAAAGGTGCACATTGTTAGTATCAGATGAGCAACTAATTCTTATTGTTTCTGGAAATTGCTCTAAAATCCTTTACTATTCCTGTCTTTCAGCTAACAGATGTGCAGGAATGTCCTCAGCTCACCATTGCTTTTCTCTCCAGCAGAATATGACTGACAACACAACAACACAAGGGAACAGCTGGGTCGAAACGCATAATATTTTCCTGGTAGAGAAAGAAGCTGATTAGGCTATGGAGTACCTAATTGGGTAAGATGCCCCTCATTTTCAAACTATAAAATTCAGATAGTGTATAGCAGAAAAAAAGAGGATGGGCTGGTGAGAGCCGTATGTTTGTCCCGCAGCACAACTGGACCTTTAAAATGAGCGATGCTTTTACAGCTGTGGTTTGGGACTTTGCCCGAGCTCAATGTTGAGGAGGGCCAAATTTTTGAGAGGGGACTGAACTCAGATGTAATAGCATTTAAATTACACCTCTGCATTTCAGTCCATTCTCCTTGCTCTTCCCAAGTTCTCACAGGCAGAAGGGCAGATTTCCCCATGATGTCCATTTTCTTTCAGGAAAAAATAAAGCAAAAGAAAAACAAAGCACACATTTTATAGATTTAGGTATTTTTTTTTTCCTTGAATATTGGAAGTGTGGGATTCTTCCCTGATTTCATTGCCTGATGTATGTTGCTATGGACGGGCAGTGATGTAGAAGCAGCGTCATCTTCTGTCTTGAGAAGAGATGGAGAAGTTTTGGCTGCAGGACTGTGGCAGGGGTAAAGCTGCCATCCTCAGATACCCTAAAGGAGAAGATGTCAAAAAAGGTTTTGGAGGAGAAGCCCATCCTCAATCCTACCTCTGGAAATCCTAGAAAATAGGTAATGAAAATTGACCTAAAACATCCCGAATTTACTTTCTCTGTCTTCCTAGAGAGTCCAAGAGCCTTCTCTGTTCTTGTGTCTGTCTGTGGAAATATTCCCAGGCTGCGGCACACCGATTTTTTTCATTTACTCCAGCTTCTTTATCAGCATTCAAGCCCATTGCGGTGGTTGGTGTTTTTCTCTTTTAATTTCTTTTTCTATTTTTTTAAAGCCTACGCTTGAATGTGAGTCTCCCATCTCATAGCCAGCCACGCTGCCAAGAAGTTCCACGGGTGAGCTGCAGGAGCAGATGAGAACATGGCCACCAGAAAGATGCTACCAGCTCGGTGCGCACTCTGCCTTCACTCACGGGACCACTTGTGCGTCTGGGAGACTGAATTGAAAATGCATCTTTTTTTCTTCTACTTTCATAGATGTTCAAACAAGCGAAGAGCTCCTCTAGCCAGAACAGGGTGTGAAAGCTGCTTTGTTCTACTTGGTGTATTAATCAGGACTAGGAGGCAGAGAGGCGTTGTCCTGCTGGTGGAGGTTGGGAGAGGCGCTTTGCACATCCAACAGCCGCTCCCCAGCCTACAGGGATGCAGGTTACTAGCTCAGGGGCTTGGGTATGGCTGTGTCTTTGGGCACCCCAAGCTTGTGGGGTCTTGGAGGGTGGAGTGTCCTTTTAAAAAATAAAAATAAAAATAGTTAAACTTCAAACCAGATCTTGCATGGCCCCGTATCAAATATCAGCAAGACTGGAAATCATTCTAGGGTAGGATAAAGTCAACTGGCATGAAAATCCCATTGCCCTGATTTGCCTTTCCTTTGCCTTGTGTATTCTGAATTGATTTTAATAGCCTGTTGCTCGTAGAATTTGCTGTTCTCCAAGGAAACGGATGATTCAGCATCATAAGTTTGATATTGGGATACAGGAATAATAAATATTTGTGAAGTTCATGATAACATAAATTAAATAATGTCAAAAGTGCTCTGAAGGTAAACAATTCAAAATGTCTCTCAGAACATGGCGAGAAGGTGTGTTTCTGCAGGAGCGTCCACATCCTTTGTAGATGTTGTCTACAACTTCTTTGGCAGATGGCTGTTCTTCCCAAGGTTTTGGTCTCAAGTGATGGGAAACTAAAATCAGGAGGAGCACATCCAGTGAGCAGTGTTAGCAGTGAAGGTTCGGGTACCTGGGGGAAAGGAGCAGTGGCACATCCCAAAGGCCAGTTACAAGGAGTTTGAAAGAGTGAAACCATCTGAAAGGCCAGAACCCCTCCGGAAACCTTTCTACCTTTGGTGTAATTCATATGTGTGCAATTATTTTAGTTCAAATATTAGCCTTAGATTTTAAACAGATTATAATTTTGTAGGAAAATAGCCATAATTGCACGACAGAAAGGGATTTGATTTGCAGTTCTGGAAAACAGTCTGCTTCTCGAGCACCAGAAGAGTCTTTCGGTGAAAGTATAAAAGCAGCACATTATCCTCTGATTAACCTGAATCAAATAATGGAAATAGAATTCCATCTGCCCTAGAAATCATAAATAATAAATACATTATTAAATCAATAAACTGAGTACAACAATGAATTTTAAAACTTATGTTGTGATTAGAGCCAGCTCTTTCTTTGGGACATATTAAACTATATTCACAGCACATTCCACTTGCTTTTTTTAATAGGTGATCTGTTTCTTTTTCAGGAAGTTCATATGAAGTTTCTGAACCTCCACTTTGCCCCTTGGGGAGAAGCAGCCCGGAAATAAGGTGAAAGTGTTCTGAAAGAAATGAGGAAATCTCAAAAGGAAAAAAAAAAAAAAAGCCCATTATAGAAATACTGGTAAATAAAATATAACAACGAGCAGCATGGGAAGCATGTTTAACCCACTGCACACCAGTTTTCCTGTACCGCCAGCCAACTGAATGCTGAATGGAGACTATCAAGTAGTATGGCTCTATGGATTGGTGACATTGAATGTGATACAAATGTTAATGGATTAAAATACAAGAAAATAGGGTGTACCAAGGATAAATGCATAAAATCAGTGCTAGTTGAGTCCTTCGTGATAGTTGATCCTGCATAAAGAACAAGGGCAATGTTTCAATAAGAAAAATAACACAAATACTTCAAAAGTTATGTTTTGGCAAGCTGTTGCATCTCAGGAGGCTTTTTTTGTATGATTCTGCATTTGCCAGAACTTCCCTTGGTCTATAGGAAACCTGAAAGAGATCAATATTTTATTGCTATGTATACATTAACTCATCTACTGCCTTAAAACATCTGTAGGACCAAATCCAGAGGTACTTAGAAGATTTAGTCTTATGAGACTAGGCGTAAACTTACACCTTTTGAGTTTCTTCAAAGGGTGTTTTACAAAATCAGAGTTCTTTGTCTCAGATCTGGAAAACAACACTTCCACCCCAGCCCATGACATCTGCCTTGAACTGTGTTGGGTCATCGAGGAGGTGAGGAGGTGCTGTAAAGCTGAAGGACCAGACAAGGAATGTGACAAGAAACTTTAAGCAGAAAATAAAAAAAAACCCCAATCCCTTATCATAATATTTCCTCTGGTGTCCTCCTCCTGTACCTGGCACCAGGGAGACCTCAGCATCCCTTAGCCCTTTATGCCTTTTTGCAATGTGCACAAAACTCCTGAGTGGTCACGTTCTCCATGAAGCTCTGTACCTCCAAGGTTGTTTATTTATCCATTGTCAAGATTTATCTACTCAGCTTTTGCAGCAGGACCGAAACCTTTCTGGTTTCTCTACGTGTAACTTCTAAATCTCATACAGGCTGTCGTGGTCAGCTCAAAACCTGCATCTCTTGGCATTTCTACCATGGCTGGATATCTGTTTACTGCTAATGTAGGGTTGATTTTTTTTTAATGCCATTTTTTTGACAGAGGGAGCTACAGAAATATTTTAAAATTGCACGTACACTTGTGCACCAGGTTTTCTGCCATGCTTTTCTTGCAAAGAAGCTGTGGAAGGGATAAGATGTGCCTTTGCCAGCTTGGTTCATCATGGAGATGGATCTCCTACCTTTACGAAGGGATTTTTGCTGCTTTTTGAGCATCCCTTGCCTGCAAGTGCCTCCTTCTAATTCCGTTCTGTAGCCAGGACAGCCCTCCCTCAGCACTGGTTTCTGCCATTTCTTCAACAATAGGCAATAATCCTTCAACTCACCCGTCCTGTTCTCCCACAGCCGGTAGAGCAGCATCACCCAACCCGTAGGCTTCCAAAGCACTGACAGTCCGACTGAATTCAGAGGACAAGAGAAATCTTGACATTCAACTTGACAACACTTCTGTTGCTGAGTCTATGTTGCCATGACTTATTTTTTAATGCAAATCAGAAGACGATTAGCTGTTTTCTCTCTTCATTGTGTTTATTTTTTCTTGTTCTTTGGGCTGTTTTTCATGCCTCATCTTGGCTGAATTCTTTCGCCATTTTTATCCCTTCCTGTGTGTTTCTGTTCTTGCTCTGTTCTCTGCCCTTTGTTCTCAGTTGCTGTTTTTCCCCCCTTTTTCCTTTTGTGCCTCTCTTGCATATTTTCTGTTGCTCTATCATCTCTGTTCTTTGTCTTTTCTTTTCTTTGTCTTTTCATTTTGCCTATCTTTGTTCTGTGTCCTCTTTGGTGTCTCCCTGTTCTTTGTCTTCTCTTTTTCCTTGTTCTTTCTTTTCCTCTGTCTGTCTCTTTTTATGATTCCCTTTTATCTTCGTTGTGTTCTGAGTAGGTTTGTCTTGATCTTTGTCTTTGCAGAGAACGTGCTCAAATGAAGACAAAACACGCCATTCAAGCAGAAATTGCTTATTAATTATAACATGGACACACTGCTGAAACCCAAGCCTCCCACAAAGCCAGCAAACCAAATCACAGGTATTTGCAGGCCAGCACGTCATTTTCTGGACATCTGAGCTCCATGTAGGGCCCTGTGGTTGAGCACCCAGCACTTAAAACACGTCCTACCCCATTGCCCTTCAGGTGGCCGTGAGTCGATGAAACCCTCCCAGCCTTTATCGCTGACCCATTGATACTTGGGTGCAAAATAACCAAAGTGAGGTATCTGGTTATGCAGCAGCTATGAGTAAAAGTGTGTATTTTGGTCTTCACTATGGAATCCACACGATCTTCATGTCCCAAGTGTGCCCCTTCCTCCTGTGGTGGGGGGTATAATTTACTGCAGATGTCTTTGACCTACATCATCAGCTCGAAGTTATCAGTTGCTGCTAGAAGGAATGTTTTAATTTACTAACCAGCTCTGCTGGGAATGGGTATCAGCTACAGCCATGCGAAAGACAGGATTTCTTGGTACACTTGGTGCATAGTCATGAGTTATTGTTAATTCTTTCATATTTGCAAAACAAAACATCTTAAAAATGTGGAAACAGGAAAATCATAGTCAGAGTTATTTTGGTCAAGGAAGTTCTATTTGGTCCCGACATAAATCTTTTTGTGATCTCTTTGAGCAGCTTTGAAAAGATTAGCATGATTTCAAATTTTAAACTCAAAAAGAAAAACTTCACATAAAAAAAGTTCAGCTTATTGCTCATTTTCCCAGCCATTTCTCCCCTCTAATTCAGTGAAATCTCTCTGCATCTACGGTATTTGATTAATCTTCATTAATCTTGGCTGGAAAACAAGCCCCAGATCTTGGAGTTTGCCCTATTGCTGCCGTTCACCTTTATTTTTTCTTTTGTCCGCAGGAGGGCCGTGAGAGCCATGTTAAGTTGTCAAGCCACAAAATGGATGAGTTGGGAGCAGCTTCTCAGGGTGAAGGGGCTGGATGCTCCCAGGGACCTTGCTGCAGCCTGTGCCAGGTCACCACGTCCTGGGGGCTTGGGAGACTCTGTCCGCACCGTCTGTCCCCGCCAGCCTTTCCAGGTTGCTTCGTTCTCCCCTTAACTTTGCCATTAAATTGTCGCTTTCCTGGCCAGGCTGTAGTATATAAATAGAAATCTCATATCTTCTACCTGCTGTGCTCTGGGGAAGCCCCAGAACACCCAGCACATCACCTATCTCTCCAAACCAGCTACAGGACCAGGCCACAATATTGCAGCAAATAACCTGGTTCTTATGTGAATTGCCCTGAATCTGGGAAATGCTGCACGTTCCCCAGAGGCCGCAAATCGAGTTGAACCCAGGTTGGTTCTTCCTGCTGCTTGCACCTCGTCGCCGTCGCTACCAGCATCCCTGGCCACGGTGGTGGATGCAGAATGGGGACGGGGTCTCTTCCCACCTCTTCCCATGGTGCGTGGGAGCGATGCTGCCGGGGAGGGGACTGCCTGGGGAGCAGGATGTCGGGGGTGTCATGGTCCCTCAAACCAGGACAAAGGGTCTCCTCCACAGACTGCCCAGTGCCATCAGTGCGTGCCAGCACCTGTCCCCTGTGCTGTGAGCCAAAGGGATCTTTCCCTGCCTGGTCCTGATGTGTGCATCTTTGAGAGAGCACAGGTGACCTCCCAATCTGCATAAATATGCATGAATTACAGGTTTCCTGAGCTAGATATTTTTTTGTCTTAGTAACATTGACTTAAATGATACTTAAATATTAATAAAGTGATTTAAGACCAGGCCGTTTAGGCCAAATGTACATTAAAATTCCCCTTCTATTTTCCCTCTTTTTAAATCCTCCTCCTTCAGTTTATTCCCTGCGGGAGGGTTTGGGTCCTGAACTCATTGTGCGATCTTCAAACACATAATAAGAATTAATCACCATTAGTCCTCTATTTTAACAGCTGCTTCCTACCCCCCGAACCAGTACAGCTGCAAACTTCCCTCCCTCTGCCACCACCGTAATCCCATTACAGCTGCAAACTTCCACATGTGAAAACGCAGATTTAAGCATATTTTGAAATAACTCACAGTTCTTAATTGCTCAGGTCCGTATCAGAAGTGGGTGATGCAGCTCCTGGCTGGTGGGAGCTGATGGAGCATCGTCCTTCCCGAACATGAAGCCACCGCGCTGCCGATGCTCTGCTCCACCGCGGGAGGTTGCAAACCCCACCTTGAGCGCAAGCCCTGCCATTTGCATCAACCAGTATTTACTTCTTAATATTCATAGGAAAACAAGTACGATTTATTTGTCAGTAGGGAGAAGAGATTTGCCTGCTCACGGAAATTTCCCTTTTTCTTCTCAGTTGTGGGCTTTCTTGTACTTTCTTCGTTCTAATATCTGCCCTTGGATTGTAATTATTTTATTTTTTTACTTTTTAGCATTAAGGTTTGAGATAGATAATTATTTTGCTTAATAGTAAATTTCGCTGCAACGTGCCCAGAGGGATATGAAATAAAAGGTATTTAAAAATCTACCATGTTAGAAAAGTAAAATAATTTCAGCTAATGAGATTATCAAGGATAATCGGTTTACAAAAGCCCATTATGCGACAGATTCATTGATGTCTTAAAACAGAAAAGGAGAATCCTATTTATTTTTTGAAATGGTGTAGAATAAATTGCTTTTTAGGATGTAAAAGACTGTTTTTCATATATTTTTTTTTAACGTGATGATTTCTGTAGCCCCATCTGCTGTTCACTTTCAGAAGTATCCAGATGAAGATTTGGTGAAACGCGTTTTTCTGTTGAAAATTGGCAACAGGTGAGACCTGACGTGTGGGTTTGACTTGGGATGGTAAGGAAGGACTAAATCTCTTCCAGAGTTTGTGGGAAGACATTGCAGGAGTGCAATGGAAGATCCCACCTCCATTCAAACATGACCAAGGAGGTGTTTTGGGGAGACAGATGACTTCTGTGGAGGGGAAGAAGAGGAGGAAGAGACGGAGAAGGAGAAAGAGCAGGAGGAGGAGAGGAGGAGGAGGAGGAGGAGGAGGAGGAGGAGGAAGAGGAAGAAGAGAAGGAGGAGAGGTTGGCACTCGTGGGTGCTCCTGTTGGAATGACCACGGAGGCCCTACTAACAGCTGCTTCCTTATCTCAGCAAACTCCAACAAGAGAAATGGGGTGGGATAGACCAAGAGAAGACAGTTGATTGTGATGTCTGCAGCTCTGCAGAGCACAGAATGGGGTCATTTTAGAGTTGTGAAAGTTTATTGGGATATTTTGCTTCCATTTTCCTCCTAAGAGACACGTGTTAGACTTGGGCTTTGTCTGCTCAGAGAAGCAGAAGGGTTGACGTGGCCAAAGGAGAGATGAAAGATGCTCCAACACTATCAGTCTTATAGCACCCCAGACAGACCATAGGGCTATCTCTTATAAATAAGCTACAACAAAATTATTAATTTGTGCGTTACATAAATTAAAATGCATGTGTATAAAGCTGCAACCTTGAGAATGTACAATAATGATGTCTGCTTTATCTGTTGTGGTTTATTGTTTTTGCATTCGCAGCTACTCGGAGCGTGCCTGGTGGGACTGGTACACGGAATCTCTTCCAGGACCTCCCTTTTGCTTTGCAATGATGCGGAAGGTGACTCTTCAGTAAGTAACACAAAATGATTTCAGACTTGTATAAATAATATACATGTTCTGTCTCCCTTTGATTGAATGATGAATAGCATTTAGACTGATTGATTTGCCGACGTGCACACGCGGTGGCGGCTGGAACAGTTCATATTGTCCTTGGATGCCCCAAACCGCATCTCCCATGGCTTTGTCTCCCCACGGCAGCGTGGTCCTCCAGCCCCGTGTGAATGCCAGGTCTTGGCTTGACCATTGAAGGGGACAGTGGGGAAATGTTGGCTGAGCCCTTTGAGCAGCGCATCTCACCACTGTGTCCTCTGCCTGTGCCTGCCCCACGCACAGGGACCTTCGTCCCCTCCCCAAATGTGGCTCTTGTACAGTCTCTTCTGCTGCGGCTCAATCTGCTGCTGCTTAAATGGTTCCCTCTTTTTTTTCCTTTAATATTTAGCAGAAAATAATTCTGCAATGAGCTTTATGAAAGCAGCAGGATAGATTAAAAAATGAAATATGTTTAGCAAGATTTGGGGGGAAGGCTGCAGTAATTAATTTTCAATAATACCTGGCATTTCCAGAACTCCTTTCATCCCAAGATCACCAAACAGTTTACAGACATTAATTAATTAAAGCATTATGATGCCCCAGTGTGGGGCCATTGCCTGCGTGTCTGACTCAGACAAACTCCCTCCAATTCCCCGGGCAGCCGAGCACTATCCACTCCTCTGCCTGCACCAGGGCTATTCCTCTGAGTAAATACCGTTCAGCTTTCCTAAGGTTTGCACTGTGTGGCCCTATGTAAATATTTTCCAATAAGTTCGATTATTTGTCTTTTATTCTCTATCAGGAAAACCCCAAATATCTCAGTAATAAAATTTCCAGCGTGTGTTTACATGAGGGCAGTTGGGATGATTAGTTTCTGATTCAGCTGCCCATTAAAACGTCCCTGCTCCTGGAAACTCCCTTCGCAGGCTGGGAGCTGGACATGCATTTTCAGCTTTGATTTTGGGGTGAGTCGAGCATTTTTGACAGGACAGTAAATTGCGTGGGAAAAGAGGAGGTGTTCGGCACGCGCCCGACAAGGGTGCAAATAACGTCACACTCCTGGAAATCCCCCGTGAGGTATAAGTTCAGTGAAATCTTATGAAAGCTATAGATTATACAAACTTTCTCCACTCCTATGATTTGATTCATGAACGCGTAAATAGATAGATAGATAGATCCATCACAGGAGTCCCCGGGGAACAATGCAATGGTGTTTGTGATTGGAAAAATATTATAAAAGAGCTCACGTATAGCCAATAGTTAGGCAGTTTTGTACTGCCAAGATAAATAGAAAAGAAATGACATTTCATGATCGCATTTTTAAAGGACGTTAGAAGTTACCAAAGCAGGAGAAATGGATGTCCTGTAGTGATGCATCTGCAGTCCCATGTGGCATTGCTACCAGTTGGGTACCCGCCGGGCCCGGATCCCCTCACCCCGACTGCCCCAAGTCATTGGGATAACAGTGGGGCACCGTATCCATGGGGAATGCCTTCACCTGGATGTTTTAACCCCATCCCTTAGCCACCTTGGTCATGGCATGAGGGGTTTTGCTTGTCCTAAGGCAGTTAGGATATTCAGAAGCAGGATCAGCAATGAAGGATGCAGTTGTAATGGAAAAACGAAAAATAAAGAACTGTGGTGGGTTTTTTTTGTTTGTTTGCTGGATTAGCTATTTTCAGTTAAACCAAATGAAGACCAATCTCAAAATGGAAAATCCTTTCCATTACCTGTGGTTAGGCCAGTACCTAGCCATTGGTTTGCTTGGTTAGCTTGGCCAGCTCCAAGTCAACCTTTATTCCAACTTCAAACCATGGTGGAGAAGAGGGGATGGACTTTGGGCAGGAGGCACGACCCCTGCAGCAGACACACATTTGAGGAACCACTTCACAAGTGTTGCCATCCACCAGTGTCACGAGCCGTTTGCGCCACCCAGCACCTCAGCTCGTGCATCCATCAGCCTGGAAACGTATAGAAATGTCATTGCGTGCTCAGGGGGGTGACGCACAGTGGAGGAACCTCTGGTTTCGGGAGGAGGGAGCCAGAAACGCTGCCCTCCTCCCCGCTTGTTTACCCTATGGCAAGTGCATCTTCGGGGAGCGCTGCGACTTCGAGATATGAGAAGAAATTCTTAAGTAAACACAAGTGACATTTGGCATATAAATAAGTTAGGGAATACTCTTGCGCAAGCAGTGCAGGTCAACAGTGATCTTTTATCTCCTGTTTTAAAATCGGCTGCTTTAGAAATGTAAAAGCGCAAGGTGTTTGCGGAAGAGGCAGCGGAGGGAGCGGGGCTGTGGAAGGCTGGGTGCCAGCCCAGCATTTGCTGCTCCGGAGCGATGGGCTTTGGGCTCCAGCCCTTCTGGTTCTGGCAAAATCCATGCTGTGTCAGATGGATTCCTCCAAAACTTTCTTTTTATTTTTTTTCTCTTTTTTTCCCCCTTCTTTTTTCTTTTTTTTCCCCTCTTTTTTGTTTCTTTCCTATTTTGTTTCTGTCTCTTTTTTTTCCCCCCTCCTTTTTTGGAATATGATTAATGTATAACAAGTCCCTTTAGAGAGTAAATACTGATTTGAAATAGCCCAGTAAACAAATAACAGGGGAACAGCCTGTATATACATACATCTATAAAACGCATTGCATACAGACATGCGTACCCGCATTCTTATTGTGTAGGTTAGCTAAGGGGATTTACCTCCTTTTTAATATTTTTGAAGACTGCTTTATGATCCTGTTGACCTGCTATTAGCAAAAGCTTAGCTTTCAACAAAGGTAATTAAATTATAAAATCACTGCTGCAATCATCAAACTACTCATAAAACAAGAAATGAAAAAAAAAATACCCTGAAATAAAAATCTTGCAGGCTTCTCCTCATGTAATATTGCTCCCTGATGTTAATTACATTTAAATGGGAGAGTACTATTTTGGTATCATTCATACGCCTCCAAAAGTACTTTCCAGTTTATCATACCTGTCAACCCCAGTGCATCACAGGCTAATACTTTATTAAGAAAAAAATCATTAGGGAGCTGCTGATCCCATTTAAGTACATTGGGCAGAATGTAAGACTAATTAAAAAGCATATTTTTACATTATTAATTTCTGAGTTTCACACTTAATGAATGTGAAATGACAGGGCTACTATTTTTATATTCAGGCTCTCTGGGCTCTTCAGCCAGGGGAATTCAATTCTGGGGATTTTTTGCAAAGATGCTTCTTGGGAGATTTGTTTTCAAGAACAGCTAAGCTTTTTTAGCCGTGCCTTTTTCTGGGAAATTATACCAAAGCATATTACAGCCACTTAAAAAGAGTAGTTAAATAGATGTTGTGTTGGGTTTTTTTCATCACACTGCTATAAAAGTATTTTAGATGAGGTATAAAATATGGTTTTTAAATGATATTATGATTTGCAAACACTAAAAAATAATTGCGGTGGAGTTGAGAGAGAGCGAAAACATCTAATCTTTATTGTGTAAGACAATGTGATAAAATATTTTACAGCCAAAAGCTCATTTTGCATCTGGAAAATTGTGTAAACTGATGGGGGGGAAAAAAAATCTCATTAAAACTAAAGGTTATTTTTAATATTCTTCAAACAAAGCAACACATTATAACTGCATTTTTCCTCCCCGTATTTATTAAATTAGACAATTGTACGAACGCCTGACGTTCTATTTAAATAAAGACATAAAATGACAGAGACCGTGTGATTAGGCAGGCTAATCGGAATTTATACCGGCTTTTGGAGCGCGCGGGCGCTGGAAGGTAGCGCCAGCCCGGGAAGGTTGCCGTCTTGGTGCGGTTCCGTCACGGCAGCAGGGCCGTTATTAAGCATTAGGTGTTGCATTACTGAAACCTTTGCCGGGTGCCGGCTGGCACCGCGGTCCCTGCGAGCACGCTGCGGCACAGCACACTTTTATAGGGCTCTGCAAGGAGGAGTGGAGAAAAACAGGGGTTTTTTTCCCCCTCTCTCTCTCTTTTTTTTTTTTTTCCAAATGTGCTTACAATTACCTCTCTGTATTTTTATTGTCTTTTTACTAACCACAAAACTCACACTGGAGGCAAAGCTTAACGGCTGAGGCTTTCCTCATGTAAATATTAGGAAATTACATTTGTACAAACTGCGCGGCTTTGTAAAGGGGGCTGGAGCGACTCCAACACAAATTAATCAGGATAAAGTTGCTCTATGTTCAACATGACCATAGTTTATTTTCTTAAAGTATTAATTTGTCAACAGCTTTCCTGCCTCGCTGTGACTCATGTGGATGGCATTGAGGGAAGACACAGATGCAATCTTGCTGCTCTACCTTGCGGTTTTAGGAACCGGCTCCAGTTAATCAAAACATAATTGTGTTTAATTCCTCAATATTTGTTTTCTTGCAAAAGTCAAATGACTGAAATGTGAATATGAACCCGTGTTTAAATATTGTCTTCCTTCCCCCCTTTTCTTTTTCTTTAAAAAAAAAAAAAAAAAAGCAGCACAAAACCATTTTAGCTGTTTGCTAAACAATTTCTACTTTCAAGTCCTTCCCTCCTCTGCTGTCTCCCCCCCTCAGCCCCAAAATAAATAAATAAGCTCTGGCAATAGCTTTTCAGCTGGTGTCCTTTGCTTTTTTTCCTCCTCAGTCATCCCCTGTGCTGAAAGCAATGCTTTCCAGCACGTCTCTTCTCATCCTTCTGCCTTCGCTCGCTGCTTATTGTATCACACTATTTTTAATTATATCTTGATTTTCGTAAAATTATCATTCGTTGTTATGTTTCTGGAATGCAAACGTGAGCGTAATGGGATCTATTTTTCAGAGTTGCCAAAACAAATTAAGGAAAACATTCGGCTCTTCCTTTGCCAAATGTTTTAGTGCTTTTCCATGCAAGCAAATCTTATTTCTAACTGTATATTAAACCTTAAGTAAATAATGCAGTCTGTCAGAAGCAAATTCTATTGTAAAATCAGTAACTGTTCCCAGGCTTTGCTGGTGATACCTACACTGGGCTCTGCCAGGAAGAATCAGGGTAACAATGAAATCTTGCTAATTTTAATTTGCCTTTTGCAGAAACGCCTAACTTTTTCCTGTGTGCTGGATGTGGCCCCCCGTTAATATGGAGCATTTGTTGTGGCCACTCCACGGATGCCCAGGTGGGTGAGGAGGCTCTGGAACAACAGCCTTGTGCAGGGCTAGAAAAGGGACCAGCTTTGTTAATTGTGGGGATGGGGGGCTCGCCCGTCCTTTAGCATCTTTTATTAACACACATCTCCAAATAATATTGACACTCTTCTTGTTTTATTAGTACACGTTTACCTTGTTCTTGGTTTTATTATTCAAGAATGCAGTTGTTGCCAAGTATTAATCAATATATTATGCTGCTCAGTTGGGCAAGCTGTACAAAAACATAGTGCCCCTAGGGTTAATACAGTCAAGAACTAGAAAAGTGTTTCAGACATGTACACAACATGTGGTTTACTATTATCATTAAATGAGGTGAACTGGGACTCTATACATATGGATTTTGAATTGCATAAATTTTGATTGATATCATTTGAAGACTGAGACCCTGAAAGGCTAGATTTTGTGAAAGACGATACACAGGCCAGCTATTACCACATACAATAATACCAGGAAAAATATCTGAAATGAGCAAGGCAGCTGGCTTTTAAATAGCTAAAACATAACATCAATACTTATTTTGAATAATGGAAAAAAGAGGTAAAAGATGTTGACCTCTGCCTGACAATAACATGTTCCAAAAGTAGAACTGGTCCCGGGAGAAAACCCCCTGCTCAACAGTAGCGACTAAGAATTTTTTTTCTTTCTCTCTCTCTTTCTTTCCTTCTTGTTTTCTCTTGCTTTTCTTTTTTTTTTTCCTCTTTTTTTTTTTCCGTTTTTGTATTTTTTTCACCCCGCCCCCCCTCCCTCCCTGTAAAAGGTAAATGGGCTTTTGAACATTAAGCCGCTTGCAGGCAACCGCCAGGAAAAAAAAAAGAAAAACACAACCAAAAAACAACACAAAACCCCAAGAATTTTTGCAAATTCAGGAAACACTTGAGAGGTAAAACCAACATCCTGAGACAGGAGACAAGGCCAGCTTTTGACACCCGGCTGGACCTGCGAGGCCGAAGGAAACCTGGAGCCAGGAAGCGGCCGCCGCCGGGGTCAGGCCGCCGGGGCCCCCAGGCCTCGCCGCGCACCACAGGCCCCGGCCGGCCTTTTCATGGGAAATTTGCTGAAAATTTGCTGATCTGCATGAAACATTTATTGGAGGGGGAGAGGAAAAGCCTTCCCTTCGCTTCTTGTGGGTTACTGGTTCGTTAAGTGGGGAATTGTAATGTATGCGAGGACGCAGCGGGTCTCAGCGGCCCTGCATCCATTCTTCCCCACTGTGTGTGACACAGGGAAAATTATCAATACCTCGGTCTACCAGATTCATTCAATTTGCTCGTATTTGTTAAAACTTTTGAGAGAGCACTGGATGCTTAATGCTTCATTTATGATTTATGCTCCATAAATGTATTAAAACATTAACCATATTTCTGCTATGGCATACTTGAATCCTCCCGGGGAAAAGCCTGAGCGTTTCTCAGGCGGCTTCCCCGAGGAGTGAGATTATTTGTGTTGTGTTACACCTCCAAGTGTTGATTAGGCCTCGGTGTTACCCTGACAGAAGTGTCGCGCAGTGCTTCTCTTTAATGGGGTAATAAGCTGTATCAACCGCACGAAGGAAATGTTCCTTTTCAAGTCAGAAACGGCAAAAAAGTTGGTGTGTAAAGACGGCAATGGCTCCGTCCCCTCCACCCGAGCGGCGGGGCTGAGCTCTGGCAATAGCCTCCGCTAATCGAAAACTGTTGGCCATAGCACTTGGGTGGCTCAGGCAAATTTATAATCCGGGTTTGAACTCTCTAATATATTAAATGGTTACACGCCACCCATTGCCGAGCCCAGCTTTTAACCGCCTCGCAGCCTGGCGGCTTCGCAGGCTCCGAAAGGCGGCTGTTAATTGGAAAGCAGGAAGGTTAAAAAATAGACAAACTAGTTTTCTGGCTTGTGTTTGACAGCGTGGGTTATTTATGCGTTTGTTGGGGTTTTTTTTGTAAGGTTTTTTTTCCTTTTTTTTCCCCCCTTCTCTTTTTGTGATGGGGTGGAGGGGTGGGGGCGGTCTGGAGGGTTTCTTAGTGGTTGGGAAGCTTCACATTTTTCAGTAAGCATTATTGGGTAACAATTGGTGCAAACATTATGGAGGGGGAAAGGCACATAAATCAAGAAATAAAAAAATAGTTTCTGCACATTTTCAAAAAACACGTTGTGCTCTCTGAGGTCCTTTTCATTTTAACCAAATCAGGGGGAACTTGTCCTCACAGCGGCAAGGCAGATGGAACAATAAATCACAGGAACCATTGACTGCCTGCAGTGTACTCTCCGCAGCTGTCACTTTTTTGTCTCTTTGGTTTTAGCTGACATGGTTTGAGGTCCACTGTGAACCAATCTGGACTTTTTTTTTACCGTCATATCCATCAAAACGACCAGTAGCCATCAACCTACTGCAGCGATCGATTCGTTTGCTTATTCTCACGCATAAGCCAATACTCAGCTCACTAGGTGAGGCTTGGGAGAATCACCTCATTTTAGCTTTTTTTTCCCCCTCTTTCTTTCTTTCCTTTTTTTTTTTAGTATTTTTTTTTTTCCTTTTGCCTCCAGCTACAGCTGTGATTTTCTGAGCAGTCTTGGCTAACGTTATTAAAGTTGCATCATGATAGATATAGAGTGGAGCAGATAACAGCTTCCACGCACAACAGCAAACCCAAGAACGACCGCGGGTTTTTGCTGTTGTTGTTAGTGTTGCTTTTCAGGTGTAGCGAGACGCTTGCTAAGCTCGGAGTTTCCAACTCATTGCTTATTTTGCAAAGTAAACAAGCAAATGTTATGTGCATAACCTTAGCTGTCTCTGCAAAGGTCAGTGCTTGGCTGCTGATTTCTTTTCCTGCCTTTTGGTGGCACTCTGATGCCAGCGATTACTTCTGGCGTGTTTTGGAAACAAGACGTCCTTTCTTAACAAAAGACTCAATCTACAAAAGGCTGCAAAACAAAAAAAAAATTGATTAAATTTGAACCGGAGTATGAAAGTTTACTTGGGTGTATAAAATAGCCTGGTAAACGCTAAACAGGGGCTCATCCGTAACGCAGGGCGAAGGGCCGTGCTCGGGACGGCGGGGAGGCTGCTAAAACGGGGGGGTCCCTTCGCAATCCAACAATACCTATGGATGTGTAGGTGCTATTGGATGTCGGGTTCTGTGGTTTCGGTTTATGACCTAAAACGTTGCGAAGTGCCTTTTGCATTTTATAAAAGTGTATTCTCTGAAGCACCGTCTGTCACAGATATTAGCAGGGACTGAACTTCAGACCGCATTTTGGAGAACAGTTTTTTTTTTGTGTGGTATAAATAGAAGCGAGGAGATCTGTGGATAATACAGTTGTAGTAATATTTTTTTTTTAATGTCAAAAATACCTGCTTGCTTTAAAAACCTTCAGTTAGGTCAAGTTAAATTTATCATATATAATTCTTTTTATAGCTGAACTTCATGATTTTGACTTGAGGTGACAGCTGAAAAGCACCAGAAACCCTTGGAATTTGAGATCTATATATTACTATAAAGGAAGAAAATAAAGTTCCGCTAGTAGAAGGTAGGCAATTGCATTTACCAAATATACATAGTTTAAAAAACACAACCCCTGAAACATTTACCTTAAAAAAAGTCAAGACAGCAGAAGTTTTCCTTTGTATCTATAGAACAAACATCCCTGGGAGTTGTAATAAAAACCCAGTTATGAGATCCGGGGTCCCTCCTGTTAACAAGGATCTTTTAGCAGAATATTGAAATATTGCCATCTTGGAGAGAAGTTATTTAAGGACCCTACAGAGCTGATGCGAAGGCAGATTCTGCTGAGACTGTTTTCCTCTTTACAAACCTTTGAAGGGTGCGTGTCCTGAGCATATTCCACTTTAGAGAAATGCAACAAACAACGAGCTACAGTCAAAGACAGCACCGCTCCGTGATGAATTTCAAGGAGCGTGACCAATAATCCTTCTACTTATCTTAAAAATCCTATGGAAGTACTAAACCAGTTCCAATACAAGTGAAAGCAAACTGTGGGGGGAAGAAAAAAAAACCAAAATCACAAAAAAAGCCATCTGTCTGAGAGCAACCCAAGAATCCTAAGTCCACCCAAGTAGTTATTGCATGTTTTTCTGTATTGCTAATGGATTGCATATTGTTGCAAATATGAATTACAGAATAAATCAGAAGAGAGTGGCAATTATGGGTCCAATTCTGCTCTTAGCTACAGTGAAATTATCGGCCTGGTTCTGTTTGCAACAGAACCTTTGGGGTGCAACATCAGGGTAATTATTCAATGCAATAGTTACTCCAGACTGGCAATCTGAGCTCTCTAAATTTAATAATTGTTGGAGGAGCAGGGCTGACAGTCGGTGAGGGTCAGACCAGTTTAGGCTGTGGGTTTTCAGGAGCCTTTACGTGCTGCTATTAACTCTGCCACATATACTCTGCGGCACGAAACACATGTCTTAAATATACCTTTAAAAATGTCTCGCACTGGGGACGTGCCAAACATCGCCTGCTCCCTTTAGGGGAGACATGAAGAGTTACAAACCGTGAGCCCTGTGCCAGAGCTGTTGCCTAGAAAAAAAATCCTGTTTGAAGTGAGTCAGAGTTTTGGCTGAAGAGGGAGAGCAGGATAAGAGGGCCCTGCGTTATAACAATTATGCAGGAATAAGGAATTTCACTACGATTACCGTGCCAGCAAAATATATATATATATATATATATAAAATATCAGATAACATTGTACTGCATGTGAAAGGAAGGCCACTAATTCGGCAGTATTCTTATTTTCAAATGAATTCCAACGCTGAGAGAAGCGAGCAGCTTTGTTAAAAGGGACGGTCATTAATATGCCTAATGGTGACTTTTCCCCCGTTCCTACCAAACGGTCTCTAATATGATTCCACATTAAAAACAGGAAGCAGTTCTGCATATTTTCTAATTAGCCTGCTGTGCAAATCTTGCTGCGGTAGATACTTCATAAAAGAAGGAAAGAAAAGGAGAAAAAAAAAAAAAAAGACTCTGCGTGAACACAAAACTTTGTTCATCGCTTGCATACTAAAGAGCCCAGGTTTAGCGTCCCGTAAATTGTAAAAAAAGGCGTGTAACGTGGCTTCTTCTGCTAAAGGGTGATGTGTGCGGTTTAATTTAAGCCCCCGGCCGACCTCCCGGCGATGCTTGGGCTGCTTATGCACCCAGTGCCTGGCACAGGGCTCTGTCCTGGCAGGATCGAGCCCCCGGCACTGCCGAACGGGGTGTTGCTGCTGCCGGCGCTGCTGCTGCTGCTGCTGCTGCTGCTGCTGCTGCTGCTGCTGCTCTTGTTTTTATTTTCCAAGAGGAAATATTTCGGGTCTGCCCTAACATTAGCGCAACATATCACTCCAGCTGCATTCCCCGCTGACTGGAGTCTGTTTGATGAGTAATTAGGAGACCTTCTCTTTAGTTTGTTTGACATATTTTACAAAACATGTAAATCTGTTAAAAAAATTGCTTGTTCATTTAAAAGGCAGAGTTCCTAAATGAAGCAGGGTATCAGCTAAATGGATATAATTTTAGGATTTTTTTTTTTTTCTACTACAACTTCAAACACAATAGGCTCTCTTTGCCTTAAAAGGGATTTTTTTTTTTTTTGGTTTCTGTTGAGAAGTAATTATTCTGTTTCTGCATCTCTGTAGCTTCACCCAGAGCTCATACAGAGCAAATCTCTGTAATTCTTAGAGATAAACATATCTAGACATGCAGATATCCACATGTATACTGAAGTTTGTTTATTTTTTACACCCACACGTCAAAACTGGTATCATTAACTACTTACTGGAAAGCGATAAACACAGCCCTCTTTCCTCTGCCCAGATCAAAGGTGAATACTTTTTTCCTTTTTTTCCATATAAGACATTTTTAGCAAAGCAACCTCACAGAAAATGTTAAATAAGCCTCGAATATTCCAGCACCCATTCTGCTCCTTTTGTGAAATATGCTTTGAAGATCATCTGCTGCTTCCGATTGCACGATTTAAGCTGGCGATTTAACTTTCATAACTATTGCAGCATTGTGTAATTAAAGAGTTAAATTTTTTCTTGGATGGAACCATTTGGAGTTTTTAAAATGTAAATATGATTTTATTCCTTTTCGCTCTTTAGCTGTGCAAAATGAAGTGACACCTCTCAGCACCCTTAATTTCAGTCTGAGTTGCGACGTGCAGTATTCAAAATTATAAATGCTAATTGTTATTATTTTTTTTTAATGTCGAAAAAGACCCCTGGTATTTAAAGCAAAGCAATCCTACTGACCCAAAGGTCAAAGTTGTACCCAAAAAAAGCAATGCTATAATAAGGCTATGCTAGCTAGGATTAAAATCCTTTTGTACTTTAAGATGTAGGTGCAGGGATGATTTAAAAGCCCCGTACTTTTCTAGTCAGCTCTACTTATTGCTTCAGGCTGAGCATTTTGTTTTTCCTTTTTTTCTTTCTTTTTTTTTTTAATATATTTTTTTTTATTCCAGCGAACACTCAGTTGCTTATTTTGGGGAAGCATCTCATTTATCTGAGCCTGCTTCTTCCCGAGACTTTTTTTCCTGCTGGAGAATTACTGCCTGGCACATCAATAGGTTGCAAATTATGGAAGGGCTGTGTTTAACTTGTAGCCGGATTGCCATTGTCGTGAGGGTCCGCGTCTTTTAGCTAAACTGCCTTTTTCTCGAGGAATTTCAGATGTCTGTAATTGCTGCTCCTTTCAGCGCAGCTTAAGGTATCAATATCAACTCGATTTGAATATCATAAGTGGGAAGTTGCTCTAAGCAAAACAAAAACATGTCAGTTGCCCAGGTGACATTTTGTAGCAAACAAGGAAATCACAACTCCAGGAAGTGTTGTATTTTATGCCAACAACAATATGACAGTTTTCTCTGTAAAGAAAACATGACACTTTTCCAAATATCAGAGGATGCCTTCGCTGCTCAAGGGATTCCTGTACTGTCACTGAAATGGAAGGTCACAGGCTGGTTTCATGATTTCTATAGTTTCAAAATGTTGTGGTGGAGCGTTTGCACGCTAAATGCTGTAGGCTAAGGGAAATCTTTCCTTTCATCTCTGAAAGAAGTGACAGGAAGAAAAAGGTCCTACTTTGACAGCAGTAACCTCTAGGTCTAGAGGTTCTGCCCCAAGCAACTCTGAAGTAAAATTACCTATGTTAATGTGTTGTCCTCGCTGTCATCCAGGCACACGTGTGCGAGCGTGCGCCCGCCTGCAAAACAGGGTCCACGAGCGCAGCCCCTCGCCTTGGACCACGAGAATCCTCTCAAAATAGCCCTCAAAGCAGCGCGTTTGTTCTTGGACAGCCTGGGCCGCGCGGGAGCCGCCGCAGATGCTCGCCTCCCGTTTTTACCTGGCCTCGACTAGTCATAAAGACCGAAAAGTTCCTGCAAACAATTTCTTTTAAGAGGTGGGGTTTCCAGTTCGACTTCAAGAAGGTAGGGACCTACTTGCTATGCTTGTACCTAATTCCTGAAGTTTAAATAAACAGACTTTTGCTGTAAGACAGAAAGCGTATTAACTTCAAGGCTATGGGCAGGATCAAAACACATTTGTTTCCAGCCTTCCTCCTTTTTTATTCTTCCCTCTCCCCCTTAAAAAAACCCCACACCTTAGTCTATAGATTATATACTTCCTGCTGCCCTTTTTATAAGCAATAAGAATTTAATAACTGAGGGCAACTCTATAGTAATATTTATATGGGTCAAGTGGCTTAAAAGTATGCAATAAATGTAAAGTTATGAACCACATTGCCCCTTTTTAAATAATGCAGCTAGCACCAAGATATTATGTTTCATATTCTGGAAAAAGGTGTTTTAGCCTAGGCTTTAGGAGTACACCAGACATGAAAAGTTATACTGATCCCATAATAAAGTCACTGCCTGCTTAATATGGTGTGTTATGTAGAGCTCCAGATCTTAATAGCAGACCACAGCAAGAACGTCCCAGATGATATCAACAAAACCTTAGCTTTCTCATTAGCAATCAGCAAATTCTCCTGGTGTCTGCTAGTTTCAAATAAGGGCAAGTGCCTCTATTCCTAGTGTGAAGCCCAATAGGATAATAGAAATAATGTAGTCTAATCAGCGGCGAACACATGAGATCCCCCCGTCAGAGCAGGCGGCGGTGGGTTTGGTGACTCCCCTTCAGCAGCTTTCAAGAGGCTGCACGGTCCTGAGGAGCAGGACAGGGGTGATGGCAAGAGAGGGAGCCCAAAAATCGCGGCGCCTCGTGCGCTTCCACCGCCACCTCTCTTTGAGGCAACAGCTAGTTTTATCCAGCTAACAGGGTTTCGAGGATATTTGCATTAAAAAATAAAAATATCATACAGTCATTGCTTTGAATACATGAAGAAATGCTGCGTGCGGTTTCTGTGTATATAAATACACATATGTTCATGCGCGGCAGGGGAGGATCACAGATTGGTTTGGTTTGGTCTCGTCAAACCTTCTACTTCTTTGATAAATCAGATCAAATATTTGTCATCACGGCCCAAATGACCATTCCTTTGTCGGCTGGCACGCTGCTGATATCTGCACACTGTCTGCACCTCAGCTGCTACCTGCAGTCTTCTTTTTCTTTTTTTTTTTTTCTTATTGCTGTTAGATCTAAGCATATTTCGTGTTTGGACAATGCAGCATACGTTTGCTGCGCAGTGTTATTGAGTGTGGGGACAACGGTTGCTGTTAGCCGTTATGATGAAAGTGTGAAGGACACAAGATCATAACTGCTCTTGCAGCCTAAATAATCTGTGGCTGTGCTCGGGGAAATGCAGAGCAGTTTTAGTTTTTGCAACTGATTTTATAATTGTAAGGGCTTTTCCCCCCACATTTTCCCTTGTGATTTTTGTGTGTTCTTAGAATATCACTAATTTCTATTTAAGAGCAATTTTTTGCACTCTTGTTCAGTCCTGGTGAAAAATGAAGGCTGCGAATGTGGCTGATGCCATGCAAGGAAATGCAAGCCTAAGCTGCAGCAGTGTAAACAAAAAAGTGTTTTAAGAGGTGCTTAACTGTGTTTTGAACCCTGATTAAGCCTAAGGTTATTCAGTGTTTATATGTGCATTTGCAGTGCACTGGGAAAATTCAGTGTTTAATGGTTCCTGTGCTGATCTTTTGTTAGTGCACTGGGCTGCGTTGCCTAAGAGCAGTGATTACTGGCCAGATTAAAAACCACAGCAACTCTTTCTTGTTCTGAGTTTTGTCCAACTTTATTCATGTTGATGGGAAGCAGGGGTCCCTATATCTCTTATAGTTAAGATTTTAAGAACTGACACCACAAGTCGGTCCCCCGAGCTCTTATTTAGCTACTGGAGTAAGGAGCGGGATAAGGTAGTGTTATTTTGTATGCATTGAGCAAATTGAGAATACTTTCCATCTATGGGTCTCGTTACGGTTTAGCAGCCAAGCCTGAGGTTCTTGGGTCTGATTTTTTGTTTTAATAACTGTGCAAGAGTAGGTGGACAAGGACGGTACCCACAAAGGGCAAATGACTCCAAAAAATGGGTAATAACGAAGGGCAACGAGGCAACAGCACAAAGCCTCTTGCTTCCAACTTCGCTGGACTGTTTTGAATTCTGTGAATGACCTTGCGGAGTACTTTTTTCTCCTAAAATAACAAGCAGGTCAATACCAGTCCTGCTTGTGTGATAAAATGCAGTAATTGCTGACCAGGACATGTCCACAAAGGAGCCGGGAGAGCTGATCTGTGGGAGCGAGGACGTTTTCACCAGCAGGGTCAGGAGATCCTGACAGTTCAGGATAGTCCATGGCAAAGAAAGACAAAGCACGTCGAGGCGGACTGAAAAAAACCTAACTGATGGATGAGGGTGACGTTACCAAAGGGAAAACTGTGTTGGGAAATAAAGGCATATTTACTAAAAGGAAACCTCTTGTTTATGGGAAGCGAGAGGTGAAATTGTAGACTACTGATGCTAAATTACATGATTATTGCGCTCAAGTGAGAGGGAATAAAGGGCTCTGGGATAAAGTTGGCTCCACAACACATAGGCACCAGCTACCAGCACCTAGACGGAGGCTAGAAATTTCGGAGAAGGTTTCTGATATCAAAGCAGGGAGGCTGCGGAGCAGACTCCATATGTGGGTAACGATGTGAAAAACCACTAACGGCTCTTAAAGCAGAGGCTGATGACAGGGGATTAGAGGACATGTTGTCTGCAATAGGAAGGGCCCGGATGGGAAGACCCAAAGAGCCTTATCCAGTCCGGTTTAATGGAAATGCCCCGCCAATAGTGAGGCACACCAAGCTCAGGCTGTCCAAACTTCCATTTTAGGTTATTTTTATTATCATGGCTTTAATCCATGCAATTTCCAGGGATGGGGAGTGCCTGGACTCAGCCGCCGCAGCTCTGCACTGTGGCAGGGCCCGGCGCAAGATATCCTGCAATAACAGGGGCAGGGTTTGAGCTGGTATTTTAGCAATGAAAGAGGTTTTGGAGTGCTTTCAACAGTGCTGGTGCGCTACAGAAGAATCCAGAGAATTAGGGGTGCAAGATGGGGTAAGAAGAGGATTTACGCTGTTCAGAGAAAGTAGATATGTGGTACCACTGCCCTGATGTGATGCCACCTCTCTGTATCTTACTCTATACGCAGCAGAAACAGATTAACACCCGAAAATAAATCAAAAAGAGAGAAAACAGAATAGAGGAAGGGGAAAAGGGGAAGTCTCCACTTGTGGTAAGCAGATAGGCCTTTAATATGTGGGTGCCTAGCAGCGGTTTCAGCAAGTATCACCATCTTTGTAATTTTGAGAAATTAAAAATTAACTTCTTATGGAAATTTGCACATCTATATTTCTAAGTCACTTAGTTGTTTAAGGATAAAGCTAACAAACCAGTACCTATTGCCCGAGCTTTCAAGACATCAGTGTTGCCTTTCTCCAGCCCGGGATAGCGCTAAAATGACACTTGTAAGGGAAGCGTCCTTCGCATCGTGGCTTTCGTTGCGTCCCACACGTGGCAACCTGAACCTTGGAGGCTCTAAAACCTTGTGCGTCTGCGGCTTCTCCGCCGGCCTGACAAGGGATCATTAGTAACTCGCTGATGTCTCTCTCTGTTTGTTCTACTTCGCGAGGCACTTCCCCAACTAATTTAGAGCAAAGCTTGGTGTTTACTTGGTTTCACAAAATGACACTTTTTTTTCCCCCCCAAGATTGCTGCAAAGGCTCAAAAAAAGAATATTTACATAAACAGGTTTCAACTTCATCAAGAGCAGGTCAGGAAAGGAGGGCAAATCCAAGTGGAAGGGAAATAAAGCAGAGCGTAAGGTGGAGGAAGTTGATCTTTCATTTTAGGCTGCAAAAAGTTTGAAGGTTTGAAGGGCTGGAGCAGCCCTGTGAGGGAGCCACGCGGTTGCCAAACCCCTGTAAAACTCAGGGTTCAATTGAGAAGGAGCTGCTGGGCTGGCATCGACAGCAACTGCCGTCCCAAGCACTAAACCATCCGTGTGTCGCAGCGACTCTGTACTGCAACTCGCATTTGTAAGCCTTTGAAGCCTAGAAACTATGAAATTTTAATCGTTCTCAACCTCTCAGGGACCTGGCGATAATACCTATAGGACAGCTTACAGCATCCCTGCTGGAAGCAAGGGAGAGGGTGGCAGCGCGGGGCGGGCGCTGATGATCTCCCCGCCTGATGCCCGGCGTCTGCCGTGCCGATGACTTGACTCACTGACTTCTACCTCCTTGCGGGAGAGGTGACTCCTCGGTGGCCGTTACAGGAGCCGAGGGGCGTCCTGCGTGGACAGAAAGAAAAAGAATTAGCCTATGGGAAGCGGATGGGTACAGTATGTAAATAAAAGCGAATCGCATCCTCATTATGTGGGCTCTTTTGAATAAATGTTAGCCTTTAAGTGCCAGCTGTCACTCTATGCATGGCCTCCCTTCTTACAACTAACCTCTCCGTCACCTCGCCTTGTCTCCCTAACTTGTCCTATTATGCAGTACCAAGCTGAGTCATTGTTTCAAGCAGGAGGTGACATGTTAATAGCTTAATAATAGTATAATCTCGCAAATAATAATATGCTGTCACACTGTCTGAAGCACAATGTTTACAGGAGAAGTGGTAATGTATGATGACAGTAATTTGAATAAAAATGAATTTACTGCTCTTGTCTCATTTGCAGTAAATTTTCGCATCTTTCATGCACAACTGGTGCTCCATGACCTCTTTCATTATTGTGTTCTCAGTGGCTGCTGCTTGCTTTAAAGGGAAAGGCAGGCAAATGAAACAGAAACCTGCAGCTTAATAACTGATTTCCAGAAAAGAGTTCACACCGCGGCTTCTGAAAACCTCACTTCGTTTGTTTACGAAGACGATACGGTGTCAGGCAGGCTGTTTAATTAATGCAAGCTGGAGGTGCCGATTGAAAAGCAGGCACGAGCTGATATGATTATGTATCGACAATTTACAAAATTATTGTCATTAAAATGTGTCAGAGGGAAAAAAGTGCTCGGAATACAGAGAGGATTGTTTGGGTTGAAATTAAAGTTTGCGCAGCTTAAGAAAAAAGTGGTTTCAAATTTCTCGGTGTTGTTTGACGTGGAGAAAAGCAATCCTTTGCTTTCTATTCAGTATGGGGAAAGTGTCAAAGCTATCCACTTTATTGGCTTTAGTTAATTATAAATGCGTGTTGGTATGATAGTGTACTGTAAAACCTAAAAACCATCCGTGAATATATAAAACATTTGGTTGTGGTTCACGTCGTGAGGCGTTTCCTAACTCATCCTGGCCCGTGTGGTGGGCCATTTCTATGTACGGTAAGGACCAGGACTTGTGATATTATTCTGACAAATAAATAGGAAATCTACTCTAGATCAAAAACTGCCTTTGGAAAATTTAAATTCCTAGGACAGTTCTGTTTCTCTAAAAGAAAAAAGAACTTATTACGTGATGTGGTTCATTTGATGAAAAAGAAGAAAGTTTACAACTCACAACTGATATGCCTGGACTAAATTTAGTTTGATGGAATGAGGACAACTAATTGAAACTTGCTGGGACTCAAAACACTGCACAGGACAAAATCTCCAAAACCCCGCTGTATTTTATGTAAGTTTAAGTGAACATATAGAATAGAAAAATGGGTTCTAGTTCATGGGTTGAAGTAATTAAAACCGCTGGTTCTGTCTATCTGTATAGATACAAACGCACCTACAAATTTTTTCATTACTTGTATTTTGCGTCTAACAAATACAATATTTTCCTCGGAATGGAAAGATAAGCAGTGTTAGTTTTTCGGGAAGAGGTTTTGTGCCCACGAGCAGGGCGGGCAGCCCCGCTGCCGCTCTCCTGCTCCTCCTGCAGAATCTGGGAGCTGAGCTGGAGACCAGGTTGCTGCGGGACATGTCGAGACCTGCTGGGAACGGGGCAGCTAAAACCATCCCGTGTTTCACGGTGGCGAATCATAGGAAATTTGAAGCTGAGTTTTCAAGAGGGGCAAAAATTTGTGTTCCATCTCACAGCTTCGCTTTAAGTAGTAGGCGCAAATTTATGCTAAAGGCTGAGTTTTATCTTTTTAAAAATAAGGCGTGAATGTTTGTTCCTAAATCAACACTGATTTAAGGAATTCAAGCCAGCTTTCAAATCTCACTCCCATTTTCACTTCCAAAGTGCAGGCTAGAGCCCGCAGTCTTTACCCTGTGAAAACTGGAGCTGCCAGGAGCTGGGATCCTTCAGGCACGGCCGCGATGTGTGCAATGGGTACGGGCCAGGACCACTCTCTGGTGCCTGTTGGTTTTGCAGCTTGCGCGCCGGCACACCGCGGTGGTGCATACCTCCAACCCTCCTTTTTTCGTGCACTATACAGAAAAGTAGAGTAAATCATGTGCAGTGTATGGCTGCACCAGGGAGCTCCCCGTTGTGGGTGCCAGGACCCAGTTTTCCACAGGGTGAAGGTGAGCTGTGGGAGCCACCACCTCTGGCTTTTTCTTAATGTCTTCAGAGACATTGTGTATTGGAGGGAACTTCCAGCCCTTCTGCTAATATTTACCCTTTCAAGGGTGACATCCTGAGAAAAGTAAATCAGTAGAAGTAGATTGTGCAGAAATCGTGTTACCAGCTGCAGAAGTCTGCTGCGAGGCTTCAGAGCATATGCGGTCCCATATAGGCGTCTATAGAGACAGCAGAAGACGTGACTTTGAGGATGTCGCTCTGATACCATTCGCTTTGAAACTAGAGGAAAACATGTTGTCTCCATTAGGAAAGTGCAGGGGCTGGTGGTGCGACGTATTCAAATATGTGCTTAACTTCAAATATGTCAGTAATTTCGCCGACGTAAGCACAGCGCTATTTGCACGCCTCGAGTTAAGCGTGGGGCTGGTGGGTTTCATAAGCACCTTGCAAGGCTGGACTTGCTTTAAAAGTGAATTTTCAATTTTTATTTACATGAGAAGTGCCAAGGGGCTTCAGTGGGATTACTCAAGCAAGGGCTGAGCGACCTCCTCCAATTAACTGCAAAAAAATAAATTATTTTCCTGAAAAGGTTTTTCCATTTTCCATTGGAAAATATTTTGTATTTAAAATAATTTATGTTTTCATGGTGTACGTTTAACAGTTTGGTCCATAAGTATTTAATATTACTTTGGAAATCCCAGTACTGTGAGTTAAAAATCAAAATATTTGTGACATCACAGAACTAAGTAATGATTAATTGGAGATTGTGTGCAAAAGGGTAGGAAAGAACAGAGCAACAAAGTCTCACTTTGGCTGATGGAGTTTATTTCATGTATTTAAAAGGTCTCTTTTCCCTGAATCGCTGATGTTCAAGGGGATATCTAGTCTTCTATGCTATGCTTGAAACTGAAAAGTTCTCTTTGTTGCTTAGTTCTACCTTTCAATTATTTAAACGTAGGGGGCTGATTAAAGGTCTTCATTAGATGTATTTCAGATTGGTAAAAATGTCACTGTTCTGAACAGCCAGCATCATCCCACAGATATATGTGTTAGTTATTTCCCAAAATGCAATAAAGTTTCACGGGGCGGGGGGGGGGGGGGAGTGGGGAAGGAACCAAAACATTGTATTTGTGCAAATAAATAGTGGATGGACCTGATTTTCCCGGCATGGAAGTCAAGTGGAGTTTTTAATTGACTCCAACAGGCGCTGGATCAGGCCTGTGGGGTGTTTGGTGCTCAGTTACAAGTTAGTGCTCTCTCTAATCACCTTGTTCTCTAAAGGAAATAGATACTAAACAGGAACCATCTGGTAATACATTCTGTACCTCTTAATTACAATGTTTTGAGTGGCACCTAAATAAATTTCATTTACAAGCACATGACTGCTTGTCAAAAGCTCTGTTGATAATTTTATTATTGTAGTATACCTTCTCGCTTAATGACCCTGGCTCAGTAAAGTCAGGAATATTTAGCTCTATGGCAAAAAAAAAAGTGATTGTCTTAAAAAAGGCAAGACACAAACTCAGTCTTTCATGTTGTGTTTTTAACTATTTGCAAATGTGTTTGTTTCTGTATTGTAGTTTGGCATACATTTATGTGCGACATGGCGATAGATCGACGGTAAAGATTACCAAAACTCTTAATTTCTTGGTCGCCAGGAGAAGTGGATGCAGCTCTGCGGAAAGCCCTGGTATTGTTGTAAAGTGCCTGCGTTGTTTTATGATCTGTGTGTTTCTGTGTAGATGTACTGTAGCATTTAGACAATTTTCTCTTTGTTAGCTGCAGGAAAAGATCAATATTATAAAGGGGTCGAGTGACTCCGTGAATTAGTCTCCTGCGTTTTCACCCCAGGAAGCGGGGATTTAAATCCCGTCCCTGGTTTCGAGGCTGAACCACAAACCCCACTCAAGGTCCACGTTGGAACCTCCCCCAGATTTGGGGGTTTTCCCTTTGGGGTTGCAGCCTATCCGTCGCTGGAGCTGAAAATGACTTTCCTAGTCTCTTAGTAATCTCTGGTGGAAATTAGTCTGTGTTACAAAATCAACATATAATTTGGCAGGTTGACTGGCAGCCTCCCGTAGAGAAAAGCCCAGGACTGTGCTAGCATGGAGCCCATGGTGCCCATGGGGACGTGCCACCCCCGTGGTCGCCCCGCTGTGACACCCTGAACCTCCTGGGAGGTGATTTTGGGTGCAAGGAAAGAAGGTTTTCTCATACCATGACATCAAATAGTGGCACATCCATGTGCCAGGGGTGAGCAGCATCCTGCGGAGCAAAACCTCGGTCTGTCTAAGTGCAGTAAGCGTTGAACACGAAAAAAATTACCAGCAATGTGCAGCTTTTGCTAAGTTTTGCCAGCAAAGTGCTAATTCATCTTTGTGTTTGAATGTCCTTTTAAAATAACAAGTTGGAGGAGAGAAAAATGCTAGGAGGAAGGGCAGAGGGGAGGTTTCTGGGAAAACAGGAGGAATGTGGCACCTGGAGGGCTTTTGTCCGCTTCTTTGGGATGAGCCGCCCATGGGAAAACATAGCCGCATAAAAAGTAAAATAGCCTTATTTCTAAATTCATGGCAAATTAAAAAAGGAATCCTACTGCTCTCAGCAGGATCCTTTATTCCTTTTTAGTTGCAGTTGATGGTTTTTCTCTTCTTAAAATAATTTTGTCTCTAGGTCTCGGTCTTGATGCGGGAACTTTGGGGAACAGATAAGATTTCAGATTTTTTTTTTGCAGCAACTTGTAGTTGAAACAGCCTTTAAATTCAGAGAGGTGTTGGTAAAACGGAGGGCGTGATCGTCGCCAGGCAGGTTCGTACGGTTGGGTTTGAGGAGACGGAGCTGTCTGAGCGGGAGACGGGGAATTCACCGTACACAGCAAACTGTTATGCCCTACAATGTAATATCTGGATTTGCAGCTGATATTTAAAGAGGGCACTTGCTTTACTTATGAGATTAAAGGCAAATGCTCTCTTTTAAAAATGAAGTCATGCTGTGTTTTGCACCTTTTGACACTTATTAACTCAGGTCATTAAAAAGAGGCTAATTAAAAAAGAATGTAAAACAAAAGAGTCATTTGTCTATTGCCGAGCTCGGTTCTTCATGTACGCTGGCTGGAGGCAGTCTCCGTTTAAACCTTGGGTAGAGAAAGCACTGATAGCCACTGGGGCATGCTTGGAGCTTGTCATGGCTTTTGGCGAGACTGTGGTCCGGCTCATTATGCACCTCATAAAGAAGAGAAGTCATTGTCATCAAAATTAGCTGAAGCTGGAATTTACATTCATGGAAATTTTGGTTTCACCACTGTCCTCTGGGGCTGGACAATAAAGGAAACCTTTTACCAGCTGCAGTTAAAGTGAAGTTCAATAAATGCTTAGTGCTTCATTAAGGCATTTCCGAACGTTCTGTGCTACATGCACGTGATATTTTACAGCCGAGGAGAATCTGGTACAAACAGCGTGTGAAGTTCACTAGTTCCTGGTGCGCGAGATGTCCATGGCAGATCCAAACCCGGCTTGTAAAGAGACCGGCCTCTTGGAACCGCTATTTATCCCCAAAGATGTTCCTCTTCTTCCAAAGGGAGACTTTGTTAGCAGGCACCTTCTCTCTTGTAAGGTTAAAAAAGTGTTTTTTCATGGGAATAAACTCTTCTGATGCTAGTGAGGGAGTTCTTCCAAGGACTTCCAAGAAGGTGTGGGCAGATTTGTGTTTTTTTTTTTACTAAAAGCGTATCAGATCGGCAGGAGAAGCGGTGTTGCGCCAGTTGGTCTTTCCTGGAGCTCCTCCACGGTGAGAGGAAGCGGAGGCATTTTGAGGGCAGGAGTTTTGCTGGGAGGGTTTTACATCCCATTGAACTCTGCAAAGGAAGTCATAAAGGCCAGTTAGCCCTGGAGGATGCCCACCTCTCCCCATGCAAATGCAGGTGATGGCACTTGGCGCTGGTTTTGCCATGCTGCTGCAGGTCAAGGTATGTGTGGAAATATCCCCAGCAGGATTTCAGTCGCTTTGCACAGCTACGTGCCTTGCTGACCTCAGACCATGGGGTCAATCGCCAAACGTTGTTAGAGAGGGTTCTCCAAACAGAAGCGCGCTTCTCCGAAAATCCAAGATTTGTGGGTTGGAATCGATTTTGACCGCAGTTTTTTAAAGCTTCCCCACCCTCTCCCCACGCAGATGACCGTAAATTCAGTGCAGAGCCTTGATTCATAAGGTATTTAAACAGATGCTCTTATTTAAACATAAATCCTATCATAAACTTCAAATTTATGCTTACATGATATCCTGACTTAGGGTCTTAGAGCTGGAAAACACAAAGGGATTAATGAACTTAAGGAAAAGGTTAGGAATGTCATTCAAATGCTGATTGAGGCAATGGCCTTTCCGAGACAAGGTCTCTCCAAGCGCTGGAGTCCAGCCCAAGCCTGGGAGAGGGTAGGAGGCAGAGGGGGTCAGATCCTGCCCTGGTCCCAGGTGGGTCCCCAGGCATGGTGGCAGCAGGGGACCACCTCCGCATCCCTCCCCCCTGTGCCGGAGCATCCCTTCGCCCCACGCCGGCGGAGCCAGCCAAGCCCTGGCAGCCCCTGGCTTCTCCTCCCGGCCAAGGATGGCTCTGGGGGGCAGCCAGAAAAAGCAGTCAGGGGAGTTTAAAGCAAAAAAAAATAAATTGATATAGATACATATATTGCAGAAAGCTGCGTGCCAAATTCAGAGCTTCAAAACTAAGCGCGCGCAGGACAAAAGGGTTAATCAACGTCTGCAGCAAAGCGCCTGGCGCTGGTGGGGGCTTCGTTCATCGCGGGAGGGAGCGGGACCTGCTTTGTGCAGGAATCTGGCTGTAACCAGAATATCCTGCAGGAAGCAGTCGTTTCAAACAAGCCATTTTTTGTTCTGGAATATAATTAATACATCAGGTCATGTTTTGTACTGCCAGTGGCGTGTTTATTACATTATTACTTCACAGACATTTTTAGCTGTAGTCCAGGAGTTAGGAGTCACTGGCTTCCTCACAGAGCTATCCCATTTAAGCAGGGTAGGTTTATACCTAGTCTGTGAATATTCATGTCTCCTGAAAATAATAACAGTATTATTGTTGCTGAAATCTTCAGGGAAGCTAGCTGCCAGTGAGAGATTATTTAAAGCAGGTTCTCCCATCACCCCTCCCCAATGAAAATGCTCAGAAAAATCCTTATAGACAGATAGGCGCAGGTTTTTTCTTTTTTTTTTTTTTTTTTTTTTTCTAAAGCTGTGTTTCCAAGGATAAAATCTTACTTGCAAAGATCCTTATTACATGTGTGTACCCTTAAGCTGCTGAGATGACACCACCGCTTACAGGTGGTGGAGTGAAAGCAAGCAAAAGCACCAAACCCCTAAAGTCTCAAGTCACTGCAATCATCTTCAACTCCCAAATTGTCCTGGAAGGAGAATAGCATCGGATTTGTCTTAGGCTGTTTGGCCAAACTGGGGCACAGATGGGATAATGACTTTTACAAACAGCATTTTGATGAGAGGAGGGGAGAAGGAATCATATGTAAAATGCACAAAGGCTGCATAAACACACTGATGCCTGCAGCTGGAACAAACTAAAAAGATGTTTAATAATTTAGAACCAAGCAGGCAGGGCCTGTGCAGCTGTTGTGTGCAGGGGACCATGAAAGTCTTCCATTTGACAGCTGGCTCCATCTTTCCCCAGTTGCTACGTGAAGAAGCGAATGCAGATTTGGGATTAGCCAATCCCTGGTACCTCTGCCCATCTGCCACCAAGACCCCCAGCTCCGGCTCCTCTCGCCGGAGAAGCGCAGACATAAAAAAAAGTCCACACTCTCCCAAACATATGTATGCATCAGTATCAGCCGTCAGCCGTTCGGAGGATCTGTTGACATGCCGCCAGTACATGGCTGCTGTCGTTTTTGCTGCAGGGCACATTTTGCATTTCACACATTTGCAGAAATACAAAATGCTGTTGGATGCAAACAATTCAGGGCCTAATTGGCTGAATTACTTCAATGTTACCTTGTGTCCCCCACCTGATTAACATAGCTCAGCTGGGAGGGCTGGGAAGGAAGGAGCAGAGAGGGATTTGGAGGGCAGGTGAAGCTGTGTTTGCCCATGAAAGCGAGATCCTTAGTGAAGTCCCAGCTGAGCCGGAGCGGGGCTGTGCCAGGCGGAGAGCCGAGAGCGGGAGGGGAGATGCCGAGGTGGCCGCGGGCTCCGGCGAGGCGAGGATGCTCTCGGCGAGGATGCTCTCGCCGAGGCTTTCCCCATCCTTTGCCACCCCAGCGAGGGTGGCATTCGGCCGTCCGCGGCCACGGCTCGCCCCGCCGGTGGCTGCTCGGCGCGGGAGCGCGTCTGGGAAATTGTAAACATATTTTAAAAATTTAAAGGCTTGCTAATCCTGACCCCGTGTTAATACCAGAATAACAAAAACCACAGAGGAACTAATAATCATTATTAGAGCCTATTCCAAAATTGCATTCTATTATTATTAATGAGGCAGATTAGCATTTTTTCTTATTCAAGGGAACGTAAAGAGCTTGGGAAAGATGCAACAATTACAAAGTGAAGAATTTTTATTTTCTTTTTTTTTATTTAATGACAAAACACTCTAAAATGGATGAGGGCGTAGTGTTTATTTTCTATTTTTTCTCTTTTGCTGAGAAATCATTTCATTTCTGTTGAATTTTGCACATAAATATTTACACGAGATTTGCATTTTCTCACAGCCTATTCATAATCATGTTCTGTACTGGGAATCTTTTTCTTTTTGGCTTCCCCCCCCACCCCTCCCCTCTTTTGTTTTAAATAATACAGTTTATGGGGAAAAGACGAACTGGTTTGTTAAATGAGGCAATTGTATTTCATATGGCTACGACCAGAGAAACAGAGGAAATCTACACCACGATTTTTAAAAACGGAATTGCTAACTGAAGTGTCTGCCTGTAAATCTTTTTCTAATAAGGCGTCTCTCTGTTTGCTTGTGCTCAGGATGGTTTTCCAGAGGAAAGGGGGGGAAAAAAACCCCATTTCCCATTGTCATAGCTGCCTGCTCGTCGTGGGGAAGGGCCGCGCAGAGCAGCCCTCGCCGATGCCAGGCTGCCCACGCCGTCACCACCACCGCCTCTCGCCAGCAGCTGGCTCTGTAAGGCCCAAAGGGTTGGGTTTTTTTTTCTCCCCCTCTGCCTCCGATTACTGTGACCATAGTAAAAAGTCTAGACAAAACGGATGAAATCATCACCTTTTGAAAGATCTCATTACATCATGCGCTTTAAATTCCCAAATTCATCTCGGATCGGCTTTTATATCTCCCTGTCCTGGAGGGAAACAGCAGCCAGCACATGCCCGGGGATCTCGCTTTTGGCGAGGAGGGGTCCTCAGCACAGAAAGGCAGAGAGAAGAGGGATGGTAAAGGACAACGTTGGTAAACGGTTTGGTATTTATGAGTGATGGATTCTGACCGGTGTCATCCCATTTTGCCCACTTCATCCCTCGTGCTCCCACCCGCGCCATCCTCTCCCACCCCGGTGGGGACAGACGGGTGAGGACGAAGGGGAGATGAGGAGCTCATCGATTAGGGTGACCTCCCCTCACCTCCCCTTCCCTTGTCAAACACTTCAAAGGGCGCTGCGGGGAGCTAATAAGGCAGGGCTTGGCCCTCCTCCACTTGGCGTTGGCTTGCAGGGGTGTTTGAACCTCTCTGATGTGGACGGCTGCTTTACAGCTCTGAATATTCAGCTGCCATAGAAATGCTCTTTAGCTGACCCTAAATTTGTACCGTAATGGCCCTTGGTGGCTAGACAGTTAATGCCAGAGGTGTGCTCCCTCGGGCTTACTTTTATTTATGTTTCAGGCCGGCTTCTTTTCTTAAAAGTGTGCACTTGTAAAATCCATTTTCCTTTCCCACCACTCCTGATTGTGCTATAATTTTTATTCTTGCTTCATCAGCAGCCCTGAGATTTACAATTAAGTGCAAAAAACGGTGTTAAGGTTGCGACATGCACAAAAGCAGAGAGATTCAAAGTTAAGGGTGAAACTCTATCCTTAATTCACTCAGTGTGGGTTGTTGGTTTTTTTTTTTCTTTCTATTCTATTTTTTTTTTCTTTCTGGGGGGAAAGGAGAAGAAAAAGCGCTGTAACACGAAAACCAAAGCATCGGCTGGCGGTCGCCGGAGCCAGATCCAGGGCAGCAAGCCACCGCGTGCTGCCACTTCAAACTGGGCTGCCAAATTCCAGCGCACTCAGAGGATGACCCGCAGCAACCCCATTTCAGGCTTGGGTGTCTCTTCGGCAGAGGCTGCCAATTAGAGCAAACGGTGCCAAATTATTTGGCAGATCTGTGCCACGGACAGACAGCCAGTCATAGATTCGCGCTGGTTTTCCTTGAAGTAATTACCATGACAATAATGCGAACTTGAATAAAGAAAACATTTTTACGGCAGAGGAGAGGGGCGTGAGAAGAAGCGGACCGGCGGGAGCTGGAGACAACTGATCCCGTTTCACTGGAGAAATGTTAGATTTGGCCCGTGACGCCAACCCGGTGGCTGAAATGGCATCTGCCACTGCCTTTGCATCTGCCGAGCCTGCCAGCGTCACCCGGCGCGCATGGGTCGGGTGGTTTGCTGCGGTGTCTGGTGTCAGAGGACACAAGTGCACAGTCAAAGCCGCTCAGCCTCGGCCTTTTTCTCCCCCTCTAAAGGGTGAAAACAGAAAAACAACAACAGAGAATATGTCAATGGGGAGCTGCTGTGTGGACATGGGCTGGGGAGAGTTGAGTGACTCCAGGGTGAGCCTTTAGGGTGGAATGACACAGAGATGGCCAAGAAGGGGATGGGGGTGTTGGAAGAAGGTGGTGCAGGATGGGTGGCCTTTTGGGGTGCTGAGCACCCGCCCTTTCTGCCTGTCTTTCCCTACACGCCCACCATAGCTCTTGGCTACGCGGGTCTTGCAAAGGGAAAGCAGTGCCGTGTTGGCCATGGCTCCAGCACCACCACTGGCCATGGCCCCAGCGTCACATTGACCATGGCTCCAGCACCAGGTTAACCATGGCTCCAGCACCATATTGGTCATGGCTCCAGGGACTCCAGAGGATCTACGCCATCAATGGAGAGAATCCGGACACAAATGCCATCTCTATCCAGGTAAAGAGATGGGTCCCCCCAGATGGGGCACAGCAGAAATCTCCTCCGCCTGTATCTCTGCCCAGCTCTTATATGAGGATATTTAATTCTAGCCCGAAACAAAGGCAGTTGTTGCCTCTTGAACACGGCTGGGAAAAATAGACTGTCAAGGAGAGTTTACTTCCTTTGTTAATAAAAAAGAAGAAAAAGAGTTTATGGATCTTTTCCTGAATATGAATATTAAATAGACTAGTTGTGGGAACCCTGATTTTAATTTCCTATGTCTTTATTTGGAATTCTACTCCCTCTTGGAAAGGTGTCTACTTAAATATAGGGGGAAAGGGAATTTAATGAATTACAAAAAGGGTTATTTTACATGGAAAATGTGTATTCCTGGCTATTTCCATTTAAAGAACATGACATTAGTGTGGAAATTGCCCCTTATGAACAGGTCATTAATGTCAACTCTACTAAAACTGACATCACCTGCTACTATTTTAATTGTGTGTTTTACTAATGCTAACCATTTTCCTGACAATAGAACCCCCATAAGCTTAATGAATCTTTGCAGAATACATAAACCAAGGTCAATATGTAAGAAATGCTTCAAATGTTAAGAAACTCTCTCTGCAAAGCTGAAAGAAAAGTTTATTATTCTTTTGCATTCATAAGAATAAGAGCAAAAATAGAAATCGTACGCAATATGTTTTCCAGACCATAGTATATAAAAAGCTTTGATGCTTTTGGGAAATCTTTTCGATTAGCTACTATTTTATATGAAGAAAAGGACTTATTTAACCGGGTTACATTTCCAAGATTTATTCTTTATTTTCCAATACAAGTGGCATATTAAAAAAAATAAAAATCCCAAATACTTCCTTAGTGTCATATGTAACAGTCACATTTTTTTCCCATGGTTTGGAGGGGAGTGGGGGGGGTGGGGGGGGAAGAGAGAAAATGAAATCCAGATTTGTAATTCCTAACAGGAGAAATTCGATCCTTTCCAATGTTTAAGTAATATTTCCTGTAAAACATACGAGGCCATCTGCAGAGCTGTTTCCAGACACATTTTGAAGTGGCAAGGGCAACTGAAAGAGACCTGACTGGAGGCTGGCATTTCACCTCTGGGAGCTGGAGCATTAAAGGTTTCTAAAAGCTGGTTCCACAATTTTACAAAGTATTCAACCACTGCATAGTTCATAATTTGTTTAATTTACCTACCTTTTATAGGTATGGGGGGGGGGGTGGGGGGAAATCCGCTCTGTAAGAGACGGTATAAAAACCAAGACAGCTGTAAAAAGCTAATGTACAGCTATCAAGAATGCTTCATGATTTTAGTTGATTGAAATTGTGTTTTATTCTTTACAGGCCCCGTGCAAAGATTATAGGGAAATATTCACCTAGAAAAACTGTACAGAGTGAAACATATTTGGGCAGACAACAGAAACACCGAACCCTTTCTGCTATTTAAGTCTATTATGGAATTTTGTTTTATTGTTGATCTCCAGGGTCACCTTATGAATTCGTGTTAGTAAAATGTTACGGCCTCACTATAATATTCACTTTGTGGAAGGGCCTGCATTTACCAAATCTCATCCGAGATCGAATATAAATGAGAAACTTGCATCTCTCTTCAAGGAATGTATTTTACACTGTTCTCTCCCCGCTTTGAATTACAGACAGATTCTAAAATTGAATTCCTTTTCTTATGCCAGGATTCGGTAAAATGACTGAACAGTTAGGCTTACCTTTGATATATGTCTTAAATTTAAAATTTGTATCTTTCAAATAGTTAACTTCAGGGCCAGATTCTGCCCTCAGATGTGCATATTTGGAAACCCCATTAACTTCCCTGGAAAATAATGCTATACTGTTTGGATGCACTCGAATGAGATACATTACAGTGCTACCTTCTGTCATTCCCCTGTAAAACTCAGTATTTGCCGCAATTTTTATTTTGCTGACTGGCGTAGCCCTTTCTATTCTGTCGGTACCCACCGGTCTGCTGGATATTTGTACCTGTCCTCTCACGTCTCTGCCTGTGCTGGTAAGATTAAATAGGACTGGTATAGACCAGGATATATGAAATAAAGTCTTCTATAAATAGGACCAGGATATAGCTGGTAATGCCTATGAAATTTGAAAATTGTCATCTGTTTCTGTGACCAGTTTCACTGTGTTGGCACAGCAATTTCTGCAGCTCGAAGGGCTTTGGTCAGAAGTGGGGTGCACCCGGGGAGAGACAGCCATGGGTCCCTGCCCCACACGTTCCCTCTTGGACCCCGTGTCGCCAGCAGCTTTCGTCAAAATTACGTTGAGCAAAAAGTTTTCTGAGAATGGGAAATTCATTGCATCAGGTGCTCCACTGTTCATTTATTAATAAAAAGAAGCTCATTTCAGTTTCCACAGAGTGCTTCTGGCTCTGCTTTTCACCTGTGGGATGGAAGAACCCTCTTCTATCAATATTCTTGGCTTCACACAAGTTCTCCTAGGCCTTCTCTGCGTAGACACCAGAGGCAGAAGGATCCCACCAGGAGCCCGGTGCTCAGACTCATCCAGTAGTCTTAGTCCTGTGGGTTAATTTGAGGACTGAAGAGATCTTCAGCTTCACATGAAGCACCGCTGTGAGTTATTACCACCTCTCCCTGGCACCCCGTGCTCTGCCGTGGGTCACAAAACCTCACCATCCTACAAATGGACTTACTCCCACCCCTCCCCTAACTTGCTTTATTTCCTCTTGCTTTAGCAGAAGTTATGACATTGAATTTCAAAGTCAACACAAAGTAAGTGGGACGATAAATACGAAACTGTTTTCCAGATGTGGGTTTTTTTCCGCGGTATCCCGCCCATCCCACTGGCTGCTGTCGGCACGCGGTGCCACGGCATCTCCACTCTGCGCTCTGATCCCCTATGAAGTCAGAAAGAGCCTTCAAAACTGTCACTTCCATTTCCTACCCAAAGCAAAACACTTCCTACAAGGAAAGCACACATTACAGCTGAATTATAAATGAGGACTGGTATTTTTGCGAGGTACAAATCGGAGGCATTCTCCATATTGTTAGAATACCAATTTTATTTTCCTGGTGTGTAGTACCCAGTGCAGCGCGGCGTCCCCGGAGATGCGGGCATTCTCCGGAGATTACTTCAGCATTGCATTACTGCTATCACATATCCATTATATATACTCTTTCAGACAAGTGGAAATGTTTTCACAAAAACAATCTGGAATCTTGGCTTAAAACCCAAGCTTGCTGTCAAGGCAAACAGAGTAGCCTCAAAGAGGACTTATTTTTATTTTGTTCAGACAAGTATGTTGTTTCTGGATTATAATAAGGAAAAATATAGCAGCTATCAGTCTTCAGTTTATTTGACAAGCTTCCTCTGACAAACCTAGAGGAATAAGCCCTGGCCCTGCAAACTCGTTCTCATTCAGGTATTCCCTTTGGCTCCGGCACTTTTATTAGTGTGATTAAGGGCCACACACATGTTTACAGGACAGGAGTCATAGGATGGGATGATATATTTGCTCGGTCGTTACTTATTTTGCAAAGTTTTAAAAGCCTTTGCTGTTTTCAGTGCTCGTCGCTACCAGCCAGGGCTCGAAGAGCTTGTCCCATCACCTATCAAACAAGGTCAATGAGCAGGTTATAATCAGATGCCAAATAAACAAATGCAAACTTGAAATCAAGTGATTTACTGTCCATTTTCATTACCTTCTTCCCAAGGAAGCAAACACTTTATGCAGCACAAGGGACCTTTGGAAAGGGTCAGCCGCCGCGCTGAAGCAAGACATGGTGTGATGATTTTCACCCAAATGGAGTTTAACGATACCGAGCGTGAAGGGAAGGCTGCCTTGTTTGGGGAAAAGCGCGCCGTAAACAGAGCAGCATCTCTTCACCTGGCAGCGAATTCTCCTTTGTAAAGCGCGTGGAGTTTTAATATTCATGTGTTTACATTACTCTGAATTTTCTAGTCTTTAGACTGGAATTTTCCCTGTACTATCAGCTAAAAACAGTCTTGGGACGTGGTAGTTTCTAGCTTCATTATAAAACTCAGGCCATTTTACAATTAAAATTTCGATTTGTTTAAGGATTCCAGCTTGAAGCTGGGTTGCTCTCAGGTAGCAGGACAACTTTACGTGGTGAGGTCTGGCCTTGATGGAAAAGAAAGAGCCACCCAAAGGGCAGGTAATCTATTAATACTGCCGTGCCTGGTGGCTTCCTGTGAGGCGGTGGGACTGCAGCACCCTGACCGGGCTCTGTCCCCAGGGTGGGTTGTGGACACGTCTGAGGACAATGTTTGGGCTGGGGAGTGTTATATAGTGCTGCTGTAGAGCAGCGTTGCACAGCCAGTGCCTGGGAAGTGCGCGAGAGCTCTACTTACCGATTCTTGCCTAAACTTCTGGGGTTAGCCCATTAAATCCAGGACAGTGTTATTCTGGTGGGGCTCTGAAATGCCACCTTACTCTTGTGCAGGCTCCTGGTCTCCCCCCAGCTGGTTTGATGTACGGTGCTCTGTGGAGAGGGGTCTGGAGCACAAGTCCTGTGAGGAGCAGCTGAGGGAATGGGGGTGTTCAGCCTGGAGAAAAGGGGGCTGAGGGGAGACCTTCTCGCTCTCTACAGCTCCCTGAAAGGAGGGGGCAGCCGGGGGGGGTCGGGCTCTTCTCCCAAGGAACAGGCGATGGGACAAGGGGAAACGGCCTCCAGTTGCGCCAGGGGAGGTTTGGGATGGATATTGGGAAAAATTTCTTCACGGAAAGAGTTATTAAGCGTTGGCACAGGCTGCCCAGGGCAGTGGTGGAGTCACCATCCCTGGAGGGATTTAAAAGCCAGGCAGACGTGGGGCTGAGGGACGTGGATTAGTGGTGGTTTTGTCAGAGTTGGGTTGATGGTTGGACTCGATGATCTGAAAGGTCCCTTCCAACCTGGGCAATTCTGTGATTCTCTGAAAGCACTTTAATTTTGTAGCAATGAATGGAGCAGGGCTGGAGCTGCGTATTCCAATACAATGGGAAAATGCAGATGAGCCTGATGTGGCAGCAGCTCAGTGCGATGTCCTACTGCCCTGTTACACGTAGGGAAGACGCTCTAGGTTTTGGCTACATAAATCAGGTTGACACTGTACTGGAACACTACTTGGGAAAGGCATGTCACTTGGAGAACGCAAAATATTGAGCAACTTGAATTGTTTTTCCATGAAGCTTATCCCTTGATAGCACTTTCCTTTCTTATATCTCCTTAACACAGCATAATTTAAATGTTTTCTAGGCAGAGTTATGTTTGTAATGCTTCTTTTCCAACATAATATTGGCTGTAATGCGGATGCACTGGCGAGAAGTCACGGTTTGCTTCTTTGCCATTTGGGGAGTCTCCTAGTTCAAAATAAGAATGTCTAACCTAACCTATTCTGAAATTCTGCAAATAATTTTTATGAACAAATGTTTTTTTCGGCAGTTTTTCTATATTTGTTTTATAAATTGTTCCATTCCCATATTTCAGAAAATTTCCCAAATGAGGCAGCAAAAAAAAAAAATATTTTTTTCCTCCCTTTTTATCCTAAAGGTTGCATAAATATTTCACATGTCTCTCCCTTTAATTAGATTATAACATTGTAAAGTGGCAAAGAGTTTTCTCTTTCCCCAAATTAGACATGAGAACCACAAACAAATTAATTTGTGTCTCAGGGTTTTGACTGGGCCTCTTGGCCCGCTCTAGCACTAACACAGGCACTCCTGACCCTCTGGATTTCAAACGCCTGAGGGTAAAAAGCAATTATAAAAACATGACTCTCCCAGATCAGCTTTCGAATCTGCCTTGTCTCTGTTTTATTGATGGGAGATTGAAGGAAGATTCAAATCAGCTATCCTTCAATTCTTTACCAGCAGCAAAATACAGAAATCATTAGCTTTTCCTGTGTAAATGACTTTGTCCTGCTTTATTATTCAAAACTGGCTAGGCATTTGACTTAAAAAGGCCATGTTGAATATTTATTTCTAGTTTTGGTACTTGTAAATAATACGTTGCTTTGCACCTTATTTTCTTTTTTAGGATAATGTTTCATAGCAATTTGAGCAGGAACTAATTAATATGGGTATTTTTTAATAGCTAAAGAACGCACACTGACTTAAATTAGGATGATCTCACCCTCATAGGTCTACTGTGGTTGTTAGGAAACCCTACTGCACAACCTTTTCCAAAAAAACCTCAAGGAAAATAATTAAATATCTGGTTGATTTTACTTCTCTGTGTGTTTACTGTTGTTCGTTTACTGATAACTAAGTGTGGGATGAAAACAAAATACCCTCTTTAAATCCCAGCGTAATTACGTACATTCATGCTGGCCAGTCCAATCAGTTCCCAAAAATGGGTAAAGGGAAGAAGAGTGTTTGGTTCAGGGTTTTTAGGGAGAGTAGAGAGAGACATCGGGAGATGTTCTAGGAGCAGCCAGGCTTGGGGAAGAAAAGGGTTGATGTGGGATTATTGTTTTTAATGAGTCCAAAGGGGTCTGTTTGTCAACACCAAGAGGATGTGCTGCGTGAGGATGCAAGGATCCTCAAACCTGGGTACCCAGTAAGGGTGGTCCTTTGCTCTTTGGATCATACCGGCACTTGAGAGCACCAGATGAGGCTTGTGCAGCTCCAGAAGGGAAAGTGGGATGTGAGAGTGTGCTTTGCTTGGCAGAGGCTGCTTGTGAAGGCCTGGGTTAAAGAAAATCCTTCTTTTTCACCCAACCCAATGGGAGATGTGGGCGGTGACACCCAAGTGTGGGAGGGAGGCTTTGTGCCCGTGCCAGACTGAGCAGGCTCTTCTTATTTCTGTTTGGAATAACACGTGGGTCTGACTTTGATTTCAGTCCAAGTGAGGGCACAGTCCACGTTGTGCGTGGGTCACGTTTCAGAGGTGTCGGATAAACATGAAGGACTCCAGGCATAAAGGTGGAGCTTAACAGTTTGTGTTGCAGTGAGCACAACCCCCGGCCAATCTGGCGCCTTGATGAATCCTCCTGGGTTGGTCCTGCAGATAAAACTGCTGTGTAGCTCAGATGAGGGCTTGGCTTAAATGATACAAGGCAGACATTCAATTTTAAGAGGCTGGAGCTTTATTTTTGGAATCCTAGAATGTGTACAGAATTTAAAAAGCCTAAAGCTATAATGTTTTACTGCTCCTTTGATAAAATTTATATTTAATCATATCTTAAAAACTGTTCTCATTCTGCCACTTGATGTTACCAACCAAGCGGAACCCATCAATGCAACACTATCTATCAGCCGTTCTTTTATTTCATTCTCCTACAACTCCTTTTTAATGGTACATAGGTTAATGAATTACGGTGGAGCTTCTGTGAAGTACAAATGAAAATCGCGCTCGTACCAAAGGCGGGACTGTTACCCACAGGTTTTTCATTGCCTGGTTGGAACCAAAATGCTGAATCTGACCTCTTGGCATTGCAAAACCTCCAACTTGCAGACCAGTCTCTGGGTCCTTTCTTTTGAAGCTGAGTTTTCCAAAAGTTGTGATGAGTGGACTTTCTCCATTGTCTTCGGATCTTCATCTACAGCTTTTCCTTAACAGGTGGTTTTTAGGGAACCTTTCTAGAAGAGGTGGGAGCGTTGTGTGTGATAATTGACAGCCCGGGCTGATGAGGATGAGCAACATGTTGGTACCTTGGCTGAATTTTCAGTGATGCCCATTTGCTGCTGGCAATTATGAGATTACGTAGGGATTTGTGTAGTGAGATACCTGTCTCTTCATCAAATTTGTCTCTTTAAAACAGTAGTTAGACTAATTAAAGCCTCAGCTAAACTCTCCCTGCAGCTACACCTGTTAACTCTGCTCTTGGAATGTTGTTGGATGTGCGTGTCTGGGGATAGACGTTGGCCTTCATCGATGCCTTGTTCATGTTAATGTTACTTGTGGCAAGAATGAGTTAAATGCATTTCTCTCCTTTTTTTTTTTTTTTTTTTTTCAGAACTGAAACATGTCCAGCAAAGTTGGTGGTCTCCATAAGAAATTCAAACTCTCTGCTGACCAAGTGAAAACACACATGTGCATGTATCAGGCATATACATAATCTTGGCTGAAAATCAGCGTCAGTGACAATTTCACTCAGTGAAATCTTAATTTTGATTCCCGCTTTTGAAAGTCGTGTTTGTCTCAGGAATTTTTCTTAGAAGACCTTTTAGCCTTTTAGTACCAGACTGACTTCTCAAGTTGTTAATAATTCTCCCTTACAATATGAAGACACTCCATTTTTATTTCCATATAAATTTGAATTAAAATTCACATTTATTCACATTCGTGTGCCAGAAGGTTTGGTTTTGGTTTTTTTTGTGCTTTGTTTTGTTTCTTTCCCTTTTTCTCAGAAGTATCCAGCATGGACCACCGCTGCTAAAAAGACACCGAACTAAATGGATCGTTGGCAATCTCACATGCCAATATAATTCCTTTAAATAGAAATGATTTGTTCTTACTCTTGATAAACACATAAGTAAAAGTCTAGTCTTTTCATTTCTGTCTCTTTTCCTGGAGGACTGGGGGATCTCCCACTGCTGTCTGATCTTTTCCTCTGTGTTTTGCAGACGGGGGAATCGCATGCAAGACTCAGCTCCGCGTCCTCTGAAGAGGCAACATGAAAGTCAGCACTTGACTGCACTGAATTTTACAGGGTTTTTTCTCCCAAGTACGATATTGATATCTTTTTATGATATTGATATCTTTTAAGCGAATGGAGTAATTGAGGAATCTTTCTCTAAATTATTGACTGGGCATCTAGAGAAGAGATGAATGAAAAATATCTTTATCCCTGATAAAGGCGTAGGTGAATTGAGTTAATCTTATGGCTTCCGACGTGACCCTTTCCAGTATTATTTAGGGCGAACCTTTCTGTGCTAAGCCCATGGGGAGGCTGGGGGGGGGGGGGGCGGGGAGGAAGGATAGCCTCAATTTTGGTGCTAGGCACCTGAGATGAGATTTTCCATGTTTCTCAATAATTTTTCTATGAAATCGGGAGAGAGAAGCAGGAGGAGGGAGCAGAATTAAAAAAACATAATAACTTGGCAGTGCTTTGCCTTCCTCTTTGTGGCCTTTTGGTATTTGGCAATAATAATTATGGCATTTTAGGTAGAAAATTTTGGGGGTGAGGAGCTGGAGGAGAGCCCCATGGACACCAGCAGGAGCAGAGAGCCCCGGGAAAGTCCCGGCTGGTCCGGCAGCGGTGGTGTGTCGGCTCGGGGACATTTCTGGTCTGGAAACACCCAGCGTGATGCGTGTGCAGCTCGGAGCGACTGAGAGAGGCTAAAAGCATCTCAGCTCACTTACCAGGCTTATTTTTTGGACAGCCTGAATTTGTTCTGGAGGAGAAAAAAAAAAAAAAAGGTAAGGGAAAACATATAAATAGTTCTGTATTTATAGGAGAAGTTTAGAAGGAAGGAAGACACTGTGACAGGTTTTCTTCTTCCTGTAATGTCTCCTTGCATCGTTTCAGTAAAAAAAAGGAGACTTTAAATATCTGCTTTTCTCTATATGTAAAATTACTGTGATACAAATTTGATCACATTTGCAAGGATTAAAGGATTTGATCTGCAGAATGCATTCTCTTCCTAAGCATGACAAATGGAAGCAATTTACAGATGGCTTCTGAATGTATTTCTGAAATTATTTTCCTGTTCTGGGTTGCTTTGGTTTGTGTTTTTTTTTGTTTTGTTTTGTTTTGTTTTTGTTTTTTCCCCCCTTCTTGTGTGCCACTAGGGATCAGCATATTTTTAGCTATTTAAGCAATCATAATGTCAACATAGGGGCTTAAACAAGGATCCTGCATAACTATTGAGTAGCCAAATTACTCACGACTGGTAAAACAAAACGAATAAAAGTCAGGCCTGAAGGCATTGAGAAAGCAAATTTTTGCATCCAGCCGTCATTTTCCCTTGTTTTTTTTCTGAGTTTTTGGGCATCTCTGCATTTCCATTATGTTAGTTTTATTTCCCCACAAGACCCTCCTTTTTATGGCACAAAAATTAGTGTGTATTATAGGAGTACACCTTCCTAAACCTGTTTGGTATACACATCTTCAAGGCCAAAAGAAGTAGCAGGATGTCCTCAAACTTCCACGTTGCTGTATTAAATTAAAATAAATATAGATTTTTACATTTTATCAATTTCTGGTTCTGTGAAGCCTGTCCACTCGTTCACTTTTACAAACTGACTAAGCTTTCTATTTCGTATCTGAGAGGACTCGGGAGATTTGCGGAGGAGATTCCGGCCTTTGAAGAAGTTCTCCCTCCTCTAACACACACTTGTTTGCTGACTCCCCTGGTCAGTCTTCAAGGTCATTAATGGTTGGAAATTGCCGGTCAAAGAAAAGCTCACCATTTTCCTCCTCTGCCTCTTTATGCTCTGATTTTTGGTCCCACCCGGGCTCAGGCAGCGATTCCCACACATCTGTGTTTTACACATCTCAGCCACCCTGTGTCCTTGTCCAAGGCTTTTACATCGCTACAAACGAAACGTGATAAATGAGCGTTTGCACACTGTAATAATTGTGTTTTTCTTCTGAGGACGTTACAGAAAAGCTGATTTTATCAGCACATCCGAAAGTGGGTTTCCTGCTTAAAAATGACTGCACCAGCGTCAGAGCTTAGAGATTTCTGCTGCTGTGAAATATAGAGGGGCTTGAGATGAAATGAATATATCAGGAAATTCAAAGTTAGTGGTAACTTCTTGAATTAAATATTTCTGTTTTTTCTTGAAAGCATCCAAATCTCGAGACCAAAACATAAATATCTTATCAATCATTATCAAGCTTTTCTTTTATGTATGTCCACAGTACTAATTTGCTTTTTAGTAACAAATTTTTAGTACTTTTTAGTAACTGAACTTTAAGTAACAAGAGCTCCGTTCATCTGATTTAGGATTTTATCAAGGAGATTATGGTCCAAATCATGAATCCACCTTTTGCCTGCAAGTAGGTCTTTGGAGTTTCAGTGATCATTGAGAAGAACAAACGTAAGCAAGGAACAAATAAAAAATTTAACATTTAGATATAGAGAAGAATCTTTATGCCCTCTACTTTTTTTAACTAATCAAAGAAAACGTTAATTTCAAATCAAGGATAAAACAGTTTTGTACAGCAACATGGGAATTCGTGTAGAGGTAATAGTTGTAAGTAATTTCGACTCCTTATAAAAAGAAATGGAAATAAAATATCCATTGTTTAATGCTAACAAAAAGGGAGAAAACAGAAAAAGGAGGGAGAGATAATCCAAGAGCAAGTGTTTTTGCATAGCTCTTTCTGCTCAATTTTTGGTGTCATTAGAGAAATCTCTTACAGCGCAGGAAAAACTGTGTGGCCAAGTGAAGAGAGCTGGGTGGTACCAAAGCCCAAGTTCCGTCTCAAGAGCCGGGGTGTGACAGGACCGAGGGAGAGAGTGTGCGCACGTGAGGGGGAAAAGGGCATTGCTTGGGTGACGGAAAGCTTTGGCAAACATCTTTTCAGCAGCTAGACAGTTGCTTGTAACTCTGGCTTCTCTTTAGCTGAAATTTTTGTGGCAGAAGGGAAAAAAACCAACACCCTTCATTAGCCTTGTAAATCCTGGCCTAGAAAACCCCGGGGAGCTTGCTCCCAAGAAAAGGAATCCTTTGCACAATAACTGCACGTTTTCAATCAGTCCTCTTGATCCCTGCTCTTGCTTATTCCCAAGAATCTGCCAAGTCTGTTGAACTTCCTCATAGTGACCCTCCCATTTAATTCATGGGCCATTTTGTATTTACAGAGAGGTCAATAAAAGCTTTCCAGAGCTGCAAACCTCTCTGTAATGGTTGTCCTGAGCAATACAGCCTGAAGAGCCCCAACAGGAAATTGGTAAAGCAGCAGCCAATTTCCTTTTGCTTTTTTACAGCCTTTTGGTCTTCCTGCTCTGTTCATATCCCCACTGCTGAATTATTCTAGAAATGGTGGGATATTTCCCGCGCCACATATGGAGGAGAGCTCATATCATTCACAGAATTTTATGCAAGGTTAATCAAACATCAGATTTATTCAATTAATAATAGTCGTTACGTTAAAGCACAAGGCCACTGATGAAATTTGGTTTCTGCTCTGTTTTTCTTTTCTGTCACTGTGTGACTTTGGACCAACTATTTTACTGATCTTTTGTTATCCTTGCTTAAAACGTGGGCAATGCCTATGTATATTCCAGGCTGAGGTGCTTTGAAATCTTTGGGTGCAGGGAGCGATGCGCTGCCATTATAGCCCTGAACTTCTGCCGTCCTCTCCAGCATCTGAACATGGAAAAGAATATCTTTTTTTGAGGAGCGAGGGGATGGCATTATGAAATATTTTAGGTTCATAAAGCTGCTTCACAAAGGCTGCAACCACACTGGCAATAACTCATTGGAACAGATCTGTAAAGTGAAATTGTTGGTACCGAGTACCAGATGTCCACAATAAATGCGTTTCCAGGTTGTTCCCTTCAGGTGATGGTGAGTCTGGTCCTGCTGACGCAGACCCGTTGCTGGCTGGAACACATCTTCTGGTTTAGTTTCGCCCAGAAGGGATCCAGTTCGTGTGCTTCACGACATCTGTGTGATGGCAACCACATCGGGGAAGTGGGGACGCCTGGGAGATGGCCTTCAAAAGCACGCTCCCAACCCGAACTCAATCAATGGCGGGGATGCGCAGAGGGACTTTCCTACTACACCTGTGCTCAGCGGCACAGCAGCCACCTCACCCACCGTCCCGGGAGAAGAGTGCAGAGCACTAAATTAGATGCCCGGGCTGCCTTTACGGTGCCTGGGGAGTGTTTAGCATCTTGGAAAGCCCTAGTTACCCATGACAGCAAAGGTCCTCAGTGCCCGGGCTAATCAATGGGAAATGCTGATGTTAGAGGCACCTAATCCCACACCTCCCTCAGCCTCGTGACTCGCAGCCTCGGTCCTTTGATTAAGGTAGCTGGTTACACGCAATCTCCCCCAAAATAAGCAGAATAGAGGAAGGGCAGGCCAAGCAGGTGGTGGTGGTTGTGTGTGTTCTTTGCTATGATAATAGAATGATCACGGCACAAAGTTTTGATCTCTGCTCTTGTAACTTTTCTGTATTTTCTTCAATGACTACTTAATGTAAAATAAATAAGAGAGTCCTTGAACTTGGTCAGGGTCTCCTTTCTCTCAAGGAAGTGCCCTAATTGCATGTAGGCTAGTATATCTAGCTGTAAGGATGTCGTTATGTTCTGAAAAGTAGAACATTGCCAGCAGAAGGCACATGCTTTTAACCCAAATAGCTGGAAAAAAAAAATCGTTCAGGAAGTTAGAGAGAAATTAGACTCTGCTTCTTCCCTGGCTGGTGTGAACCCCCCTGACAATGAGCCTTTGTGTACCAGGAGGGGGTCCCCCTCAGCTGTGTTTGGGAAGGAGAAACCTCCCATTTTGTGTTTTCCAGCTGACCGTGCCATAAGTGCCTCCCAGGTACAGCTACATGGATGGGGGCTTCTAGTCTGGGTTATTTTGACAAGATGTAGGGCCTTAGTGTGGGTGTAAAGCCATATTTAAAATGAGAAATGACCCAAACTCATATTTGAAGAGTGGAAGACTACAGGATCAGCTCAGAATTAGGCAGATGAGCAGGAACTTTGAATTGAATTGATTTAGACTTGGACACTGCAAACATCCCAAGTGCTGCATCTGTATCGCTGTTATGTCCTATTAACCAAAATGATGTCCTTGCCATTGTTCAAGACATGGACGTTGCTGTAGGTCCCAGTGTCAGAAAGAAGGATGTCACTGATAACGTTTCCGTAGCCATGGTACACTGTTTTCTCAGCATTGTCAGTTTCTTTGTCTTTAGACTTCCTCATTTTCCATATATTATATGGGAATAAGAAATATTCTACATTGCGATTATTAAAGAAAAAAATACCGGTGGAGCAGTAGCACTTATATTAATTTTGCTTCATGTACAGATATAATTCAGGCTCACGTGTGAAGTTTTCCTGTAGCACTCAAGGCCACTGGTCCTTTGATTCTGACTTTTGGAGCCTGAGAAGAAAACACAAATCTGAATAATCGGGCTTGTGATTCCCTGAATTTATTCACTTATGGAAAGAAATGAAGCAAAATCAGGTCTCTCATGTGGAGAAGACTGCAGTCATAAACTCTAAAATGATTGGATTATCTGTCTTGTCTTGTATTATCTTTTGTGCTAGTTATGTATTGTTTCAAAGCTACAAAAATAACAGCTCTTCTGTCTGAAATATTTTTCTTAGTTTTGCCTCTTGGTCATAAAAAGTAATGTGAGACTTTTGTCTTGTAAGGTTTCTTGTAGGTTTTAGCTCTTCTTTGAGTCTTCAGTCTTGAGTTTGATTTTTGTCAGTTAACCTCACACCTCAAATAGAGATTTTCTCTCCAGGCTACAACTTTGATTCTTCTAGTCAATCCCAAACTTAGCAAAACTATGGATGTGCATATTCTTTTTTTCATAATTATCAAGTTTATTTATTTTATTTTTTTTCTTCTCCCCTTCAGGATCTTTCTGGCAAGGACTGCGCTCTCTTGGGTTTCAAGGCTGCGAGAATTACAATTCATTCAGAGTTCAAGCCTTTGTTTAAGACAATGTCCTCAGGGTTATGAGGTATGTTAAATGGCAGAAGGAAAACTAATGTTCTGGGTCTTGTGTTCAGCGGCATTGTATCAGGTGTGTCGTGGAACATCTACTCCCGCCCCACTTAGGCATCCAGACCTCGACTTCACAGAAGTCACTTCTGCAACCAGGCGGAGTTTTGTGGGCTTTCTCTTGGACATTGGCCATATTGAAGCATCAGGGCCTCACATGCAACCAAAACCACAGCGTAGGATTATCTCAACTCAGGCTCAGGTCCATTATTTATTCCTTTTCTCTTTAAGGAAATGACTGGAGCATGACTCAGCCCACTGCTAATCCTGACCCGACGTGAGGTTGATCCCTGTGTAAAGGACGGCACAGGACCTCCCCACAGCTCTGGTTCTTGACATTGTGTATGTGTATTTTAGTGGTCTACAAGGAGCTACAAAATGCTGCAAGGAGAATTTTTTAATTTTTATTTTTTGTTTGTTTTTTTTTTTCCCCCCAATATAAGATCCTTGTAGCCAAAAGACTTTGTAGAAGCAGTTGATACCTGGAAAGAAGAACATCCTCTACCAGGTCAGCAGCTTGCTTACCTCAGGCATTGCCAAGCGATTGTCAGTTTTTAGGAGACCCCCACCACACCTATCTCGCGCCACACATTTCTCCCTACATTAGCACGGGACCGTTTGTGCAGGAGGGGTCGAGCTGAGCCTGGCAGTGATGTCCCAGACATGTGAAGCCCCAGCTCCCAGTAGCACCCACAGCCCCCAGTCAGGGAGCCCCTGGTGCTGCTGAGCTCCCAGCAGAGGAATTTGGGTGTAGCGAGCTCCGTGTCTCAGCTTTCCAGGCTGGAGGTTCCTCCCCCTTTTCTTTTTAAGGAAACATTCTGATATGATATTTTCTCCCTTTGTGGGAAATGTCAACATTTATGAAATGGGAGCAAACTGTTTAAATTTTTTATAGACTGAAAAGATTAAGCTTTGGCCAGCTCCAGTCAAAATTTCCCTGGTTCCCCGTAAGCAAATGAATTTGAGTGAAAAAGCGTAGTTGTCTGTAGCACTGCACGAAGAAAGCCATCAACTTGTTCCCTGCAGTCCTACCTTGTTACTTGGGTATGCATAGGAATCCGAGGTGTATCTTTATAGGGCTGTATTTCCACGACCTCCAGTATTCTTTCTCTCATTTGCTATTTTATTTTGTTACCTGGATACAGCTATGAGTCTAGTGGCACTTTAAAAAACTATTGCTTGTATATGCTCCAATTGCAGTTCTGATGAAGGAGATGAGATAAACCGGTGTTCTCATCTATGCGTCTCAGACACAATAAGGACAGATAAAGAAATGCAAAGAGCATTGCAAAACACTATTTATTACTATTTTCAGTGGTGGTGAGTACTCCAAATGAATCCCTGTACAGCTGAACTTTCGCACAGTCGGTGCTGTTGGGACCTCAGCAGACCATAGCCATTCAGTTCACTTCTGTATCTGAATCCCTCATAAAGAAAGAACACCCAGACTTCTGGTGGAATTTGTTTTAATCAAATATTTGTGTCTTATATGGAGGCTTTAAAATAATCACTGTCCAGTGGTAAGCGATACACCATGGCGTACTGAAAAACATTTCCAAATTTGCTGGAATGTGATCACTGAGGAGTCCATTTTCTACAGGTCTTAAAATACAGCCATGTAGTAAAAAACCTTTATTTCATTGTCTGGCTATTCTGCCAACTCCCTTCCTTCCTGGAATGTTTATTAAATTGTTTCATGCGGTCCGTAAATATACATATATATATATATATATATACACACACATATATAAACATATTCTTCTATTACCTCAGAAGGCTGGGTGGGCTGCCAATCGCATCCTAGTTTGGGAGGAATTGGTGCTTGTGCTAGAATTTTAGCTACATACTAAGATGTGACAAAACAAGTTTGTTCTCCCTGTGAGAGGTTTGCCCTCCCTGCTGATGAGTGAATCTGGATTAGGGAGCTTGTGCCGATCAAAATACACTGATCTCTCTTTTTTCTTTTCTTTCATTATTTTTGTTTGGGTTTGTTTTTCTTTTTTTTTAACCAAGAGCACACAATATTGACTCGACAATTCCAACCCAGCTGCCTGGCAGTGTTAATCAATGATCTCTGCTTGCTCACAACGTACTACCAGCGTTAGATCATGGTGACAAGAGCAGAACAAGCCCGGTGCAGCCTTGGCGTAAATGATCACTCTCCTAGTCACTGTGAACTGCATTCGGAGCAAATATTGTTTTCTGCCTCTTAGAAACAAAATAATAACTGCTTCTTCTTCTTCTCTTCTCTTCTCTTCTCTTCTCTTCTCTTCTCTTCTCTTCTCTTCTCTTCTCTTCTCTTCTCTTCTCTTCTCTTCTCTTCTCTTCTCTTCTCTTCCCTTCTCTTCCCTTCCCTTCCCTTCCCTTCCCTCCCCTTCCCTCCCCTTCCCTCCCCTTCCCTCCCCTTCCCTCCCCTTCCCTCCCCTTCCCTCCCCTTCCCTCCCCTCCCCTTCCCTTCCCTTCCCTTCCCTTCCCTTCCCTTCCCTTCCCTTCCCTTCCCTTCCCTTCCCTTCCCTTCCCTTCCCTTCCCTTCCCTTCCCTTCCCTTCCCTTCCCTTCCCTCCTCCCCTTTCTCCTATCTCTTCTTTCACAAACTTTTTCATATCTCTAAAAACTGCACCCATCGAGATATTCTTTTGCCTTCCGTAGTTCAATAATCAAATCTCTATTGTTTCAGTACTCTTAATGACGGTTCTGTAAGATCCTTGCTTGTTACATCTGAAAATTGAATAAAAAATTCCTTTGTGCTGACAGCTTCATTGTAGTCAGTGTTCAAAATATCAAAGGATGAATGCTAAATGTTCATAATGTGAAGTGTCAAGAGTGCAATCTGGGATAATAGAATACATGTCTTGCAAACTTGCACTTTAATATGGCAAACTACTTGGTCAGCAAGCAAATTAATTCATTTATGATTAGATATTATTGCAAGCAGTGGGTCAGCTTTTGCAGGCAGCTCTGTCTGCTCTTGAATTTTGCTGCCACGCGGTATCTTCTGTATTTGTAGATGCCTACCAGAAAATGAGTGGGTGGTCTCAGTTTAAGGGAATGATTTCAGTGGTTTCCCTTATATATATCCATACACTGTGGGGGGGTCGTAAGCTTTTTTTCCCAATCCACGTTCGCTGTTCAAAGGGACTAAAAAACATTTGCTGTAATTATCTGGTTATCCTTTTTAAATACCAATTGTGGTGCTGTATGAATTGATCGTGCAGATGTTTAAAACACGAACAGACGAATAGGGTGAAATGTTGTCAGTGGCATGTTGTCTCCCACAGTTCCACAAAGAAACTTGAACATATTTCCTGGCAGAGCTGCTCATTTTCCCAGGGCAGATATTTGCAAGCCTACCTCTGTAGTTTGTGAATATCAAAATGAATGGTAAATATTAACCTCTGAGAGCTAGAATAATGTGAAAAATTACAAAAGTAAATGTTAGCAGAAATATCTGTTACACAGGCAGAGAGAGAGACAGCACTGAAAGGATTTATGTTCTGTTTTGAGTCTTGGCTCGCACACGAAAGTTGTGAATCTTTCGATTGAAGGAAAAGTAAGGTTCAGTTTTTCAAAAGCAGCCTTGAAGGTTTGTTTTTCGGAGTTCAGCGACCTGATTGAAAGAACAGCTCTCTGTAAAAATAATTATGGAAGAGGGAAAAAAGAAAATATTTGACGTACTGTAAAAGTTACAACTGCAACAGATTTTCATTCTCTTGTAAAAAAAAAAAAAAGGAAAACAACAGAAAAACCCAGAACCAACCCAAAACAAATGGATTAACAGATTTTATTGCTCTCTTTCTAGAAGAAAGAAAGGAAATTCGGTAACCCCTTTTTGAGTTGGTTGACTGTGTTCTCCTCGATTGATCCTACTTATGAAGAGCACCCATCTGTAACTTATTATTTCATCTGTTGATAATGTCCCATAGACGGGTATTTTGTGGTCCTTAGTGATACCAGAATGGGGTTAAATAAGCAATTGCCAAAACCAAGGCCTTAGGTGGAATAATTTGGAACTATTTGCATAACAATTGTTTAAGCAGAGATGCAACACCAATCCATATATTTTTAGAGACGGAGTCCTGGTTTTTGGGTGTGGCGTGTGTTGGGCTTGGACATCTCTCAGAGATATGCCTGTTACATCACTGCCCTGGTTTTAAGTGAATTTCAACAAAAAATGATGTATATATTGCAGTGACAAAAGAATTTCGGGTGCCTTACAGCAGTTGGGATGCTTTCTGTTTTCGTAAAGACGTTACCGAAGTGAATCCTGCTCCTTTGCTGCACGGTATTGGCACGAAGTACAGCGTCTCTCTGACGAAGCCCTTCTCCGCACATTTCAAACGTGGAGCTGGGTTAGCTGAGCCGCTGCAGCTCCCAGGAGGCCGGAAAAAAGTTGGAGGTGAACTTGTGGCCCCGTGACAGCAATGTCGTCTACACCCGCTTGCCTGTTCCTTCTTTACCGGCAATCTGGTGGTCTTCCTGCCACAGGCGTCTCAGTGTCATACATTTCCTTTGTCCCATCCCAGAAGTAGCATCAGCAAAAACATACTGGAAGATCACACTGGGCTGGTAGCCAATGCAGATTTATGGCTTGGGTTGTTTGGTTTTTTTTTTTTTTTTTTTTTTTTTTGTGAGCTGCCTTTGGTTTAAAGACCACCTTTTTATCACGGATGAGGTGTTGATCTAGGGACCAGGGCTTGGCAGTGTGGCTCCTGCTGACTGGCCCCTGGCAGGACATTTGGCCCAAACTCTGCTCACGTGTTGCGTTTTGGCCTGTTTGAAATCCATTTGGTGCTCTCTTCGCCTTGGAAATTGCCACTGAGGGAGACTTCTGGTTTGTTTATTTTCTCATAGATGATCAAGGAGGCAGTGCAGAATGCCAGCTCAGTGGCCCAGTAACACTGGGGTATGGATGTAAGGATGCCCCCCATATTTGGTGGCGATCAGGACAACCCCTACAACAACAAGTAGTCAGATTATAGGTCGAATAATTTTATATTGGTTTTGTGAGTGCTAATTACCTCATCAGGTAATTTGCATTTGGAGAATAATTTCACGTCTGCTCCACTGGTTTGTGGCTAAAGTCGTTGCGTCTGAGCAAAGGTTAAATCTAACTTTTGCCTTACGCATTTTATCAAGGTAAATTTGTTAAAGCGCAAGCAGGAGGCAATGCCTGGTTTAAAGCACCTCTTGGCATTTGTTACCAACGCCTCCACGTCTACAAGGGTTGGGCTGTCTTACGTCCCTGGCATTTGTTGGTTGGTTGTTGTTTTGTCATTAACATTAACACCCTCTTTAGACGCGCACTCGGTATTTAATATTAATCACTACAGTTTGCATATTGACTTTCCCTTTTTGCTCGTTGCTGCGGGGTGCACAGAGGCCCCAAGCGCATCCTTCCCTGGCAGCCAGCGAGGCAGAAGGAGCGAACTGCATTAGGAGCCCCCTGAGAAAGCGGCATGGCACTTAAAGGACAGAGATGCTCTTTGGGGGCGGCGGCGGGGAAGCATGGGGCGTTTGGTGGGGTTTCGGCTGCGTTACTTGCAACCGTTGTGATTCCCCCGCTTCCCAGCTCATCCTCCCTGTGCAGAACGCTGGGGCCGGGGGGCAGTTTCTGCATTAATTATGGAAGCAGGACTTCCCAGCAAAGAGGAGCGGAGGGTGAGGCCACGTTGGGAGGTCCTGTTGATCCAGGTGGAGTGGGAAGCGTTGCCCGACCTGCCATGCTGGCTCTCCGGGCATGAGTGGGGCTTGGGCTGGAGAGGTGCAAGCCCTGGCTGGATCCAGGGTGATGGCAAATCCCTGGGTTATTTTTAGACAATGTCCTGTTAGAAAAAAAAAAAAAAAAACAAAACCCATGAGTTTTCAGATGTTTCTCATCTGAAACGGAGAGGTAAAAGTCGCGGAGTGACTTTAGCTCATTTAGTTGTCAGTTGACCGAATGACAACTCGTTCAGCTGTCAGCACAGACTAACACGAGTCGTCACAGTTGCTCTTCAGCCAACAGAGACATTGGGTTAGTGTCTTTTAGAGGCTTACATCTTGATTAAATCCATAATAAATCCATAATAAACCATTATTCCCGATTACGGTTTGGACGCTTGATTCCTGTGGGGTTATTTCTCAGACGTGTGCCGCGCGGTCGTCCCCCCGGGGATGCAGAGGACACGTGCGGGGGTCTCTCCCCCCACTGCCAGGACCAAAGCTGCAGACCTTGCTCCCAACCCGCACCCGCCAAAGACAGGGATGGAGGAATCACTGTTGACAGTGACTTCTACAAACCACGGGGAAAAGCCCAGTCGAGATGTCTATTAAATACAGTTCAAACAACATCGCACCAGATACGTTATGAATATTTTAAAATGGCTTCTTAAAATTAGGGATTGCCTACTGAAGGCAGTCATTAGTGCAGGTTTCATTAGAGTAGCAGACTGTAACGAGTTATCAAGTTCGGAACTAATTTAAATTATGTCTATTAAAATATCCTTTTTGCATAAAACAGGGGGCATCGGGGTTGCAAAATAGACTGGGGCTTAAAATGTAAGCTAATAAATATCTAATAAGTCACAGCGCGGGTTTAAATTGATATAACATACAATATACTGAGTAAATATTGTACCGTGTAACTGAGCAGCCCTCGGACAGCCCTGGAAGCAGGCGCAGGGTAACGTATAGAAGATCTGATCATGCGTTTTCCAAGTCTTTACACGACATGACCCCTCCTCGGTACTGCTGCTCCTCTAAAAGCACATCACTCAAACCCAACCTCTACCTGAGCGTCTGACTTTGTTTCACCGAGTAATTCATTAACGAGGCCTCCTCATGCCTGAGGTGGCTCATACCCATTATCCTCATTTAATAGTTTAGCCTAAGGATGTCTTTCAATATAAATAATCTTCCACAATGCTTAGATAGCATAGTTGTGTTTCTTTTTATAGTAAATGGAATTTATCTAAAAGCATTTGACCAGATTTTGAATTGTATGGCGTAGAGAAGACCAGGTATAGAACCTGACTAGTTTTTCGAAACGGAGGATATATTACCCCAGCAGCGCCATATCTCCCACGCAGACAGAAATTCATCCAACACGTGTTCAAGTAATTTTCTCTCTCTGACTTTTAGCTGGCCACGTAGACTTTTAAACTACCCTTGCTGCTTTAAATGTAGTTTTAAATTGCACCTAATATTTGGTAGGTAATTCTTTAAAGCTGTTAGCACCTATTCACGGTGTAAGTAGGGGGATTTTTTCTTTTTCATGTGAGCCTTCTGGGATGTTAAAGGATCCAAGGCTGGGGATGCAATCTCAATCCAGAACTGATCTTTGCAGTTTCCTGCAAGGGTGCAATGGGAAAAGTAAAATATTACTTTATTAAAAATTGCTCAAAACACATCTTCCTTGTTAAATATGCAGAGCTATTCAAAAATATTACCTTTCTGGGAACAGTAACAATACTCTGATTGCCTGGGTTACTATTTCCAGTACTTGGTTGACTGCTAAGGAAAAATTAGGACTTCAGGAGAACAAATGAATTCCTACATTTTCTGAGGATCAAAAAAATTAACATCCCTGAACTGTGGAGGGGCGAGAGGCTTGCGTCATTTGATGCGACAATAGGATTCACTTGTATTTTGACCACTTAATTAAAAGAAATAGGGGATAACGTTAGTAAACATACAACCTTAGCAGTTAGAAAAACCCTGGGCTGGCAGAAAATTAGTGCATTACCCAACTGGAGGGATCGTATTAGTGCTAAGTATGTGAAGATATTCCTGTAAGTCACCAGCATCAAGACAGAGCCTGAAATCAATGTTCTTCATGCCATATAACTCTGGCTTTGGCACTCATGCTTACAGTATTTACAACATTATAGCCTTTTGTCTCACAAGTTAAATTAATTTGGAATCACCTATAGACAAAGTCCGTACATGTTTAAATCTCTTCCGGGATGCTTTTGCAGACCACATTTTCTCTATATAAATTAGTCTACAATTCTCTCAGTGAAATTAATTCCACACACTGTATCTGCTAATGAGAGTCCACCAAATATTTTGCTTTTGCACACACTCATTAGCTTGCTTTAATTTACAGGAAGCAATCAGCATCTGCCGAGCAGATAGCGCACAAAAGATGCCTTTAGCACTTATTGAACGTTTCTAATTCTTCCTCACCTCCGAAGCACAGTCCCGCGCTGCAGGTATATTGGCATTAAGGTTCCTGGAGAACGGTTGCCTTCTGCAAGAGTACTCTACCCCCTAAACCAAAAACTCCTGTGCTTCTGCTAAATGATTGAAGAATATCTTGTAAATCATTTACTTCTTCCTGCTGCTAGTTTTCAGCTGGTAGTGTTTACTCCGTTTCCAACATGATGGCAAAGTTAAATTTTCATTTTGCAGAAAAAGAACAAAATACGGTGAGCCTTTTTGCTCGTTATTGCCTAATCTTTCCGGAATGAGCTGTTTCTCAATGCCATGCATCACAGATGTCCTGTCAGGGCTCATATACACTGAGTGAAGTATTTGCATCCCCGTGCCTGCTGATAGAGTGAGCATGTTTGTCTACAAAGTGCTTTTAAATGAACTAATACATGATTCATGTGGACTCCTTTGAGCAGAACACCAATCTGTCTGGACACAGTTTGCTGTAGGCTTGACAATAGGAACATTTCTCTAGGTGAGACAGGTACAACCATCCTCTGGAAACGCGGGGAGCGAGCGGTACCCACGGCCCGGCGCATCCGAGCCGCCCTTTGGGTTACCCCACGGAGCAGGAACGTGCCCCGCGTTGGACGTTGTGTTCGAGATATTCTTCATACCGTCTCTCTCTTTGGATGCTCGTGACATGAGCTACGCACAATCTGTATCTGCTCAGTCATGCTTGAGCAGGGGAGGATAGTGCACTACCTTTATTATTTATACAGGGATACAATAAGATTCTCCGCAGTCGAAGAGGAAAAAAAAAAATTGATCCCAAGTATACTGTTTCCTATTGAACTAAATAGATTTTTAATCGAGTCTCTGTTCCTTTGGGTAATTGACTTAACAGTGTGGGCAAATTAATTTCAGATAAACTGTAGCTGGGATTTTCCACGGAGCACGAGGGTGCTAGGGAGTCAGCTCCAGTGCAGCGAGAGCAGGGCAAATATCTTAATTCCTCTGGCTTTCCAGGCAGATCGCAGCCCAAATGTTTAAACCTGGCACTGAATTCGGAAGCTTTTATGCAAGCAAAACTCCCGCTGAAGTCAGTGAAAACACTGGTTCAGAAAAGACAGCAGAAATTGGTTCAAAAAATTCCCAAGCGCTCGCAAATGTGTTATACACACATAACCTCCTCCCCTCATTTAATAACCTAATCTAAATGTCGCTCGTTGCAGCGCGTTATTGTTCAAGTCTTTCTGTGATACTTGGCACGAGCACCTCGTTTTGGATCTTATCTGGTTATAAAAGCCATTGAAACAAGTTTATTTTCCGGTGACCCAACTGGAACCCCACTCTAGTGGTGAAAGACTGGGCGAATAAAATTAGCATCCCTCCGCAGTTTGAAAATCTCGACTTTGCTCCGCTCTGAAACAGATAGCGCCGTTTGTGCCAACGCTCTTTCTGCAAAGTCTGATGAAAAATCAGGGAACTCGGAGCACATTAGAATTCTATTTAAGTCAGAAGCGGGCAGAAAAAAAATACGCCCCATGATTTGTAGCTAGGAGGTTCTTGGGGTGTTGCTCCTTTTCGGTTTTCCCAAATCCAGAGCCCCAGAGAGGCAAGGAAAGCTGCATTCCCTTGGCCAGGCTGACAGCAAAGCAAAGGCCAGAGGAGGAGCCCGAGGGCTGCATTTTTAGATCCCTTTGCTTTTGTCTCGTTAAGACAGGCAACTTTATACATTTACCCCCCTCCAATGTCAAACCTATTAAATCCTAGATCTTTTTACATTGGACAATGTACCTATACTAACATACGGAAGAAAAACCCCTTCCAATATTTTTTAAGGAAATGAAAAATACACACTTTAAGAATCTGTAGCTGCTCTTCATTGCTGAAAAATTATATTCCGCAGGCTGAATACAATGAAAATACCATTATTATTAAAGAAAATCTACTGTAGGGAAAGATCTTGCATTACATATTTTGGTGCCTTAGTCATGTAACTTCAGTAATTAAAGAGAAAATCAACTAAACAATAATTAAAAGGAAATTATTCCTCAGTTGCCAGTTGTAACCATCATGAAATCAAGGAACGTGACAAATAGTACTCTGTATTATTTACATGTCGCGAATGAAAGGATAGGTATGTATCTATGCCATTTTTCTCCCGCAAATACATCTTAATAAAAATATTTGTAGTGCTGTCCGATACAAGATGTTGTATTTTTCCTCTGTGCAGCTGCTTGCGGAGCTGGTGAATTGAAAATACATTGGTCATATTTTCTCTGTTATTCGGTTATATCCTGTTAACCTGGCAGCTCTTATTGGCATATCCTGAGTTATCACACAACGGTTGGAGCTCTGGTTGGACACGGTTGAGCCGCTGACGGAAGGGGCATGGCTGAAATGGTGCTGAGCGACGGATGGCATCGTGGTCGGGGAAGTTTGGCTTGGATTTGTTGAAAATAAAGGGTACAAACTGGAGATAGAGTGAATTGAAAGAAAATTCAATTCAAAAGCGGGCAACATTGTTCTTTTTTTTGTAGTCCAACTAGAAACCTTTGATCAGATTATTAGCAATAGCACATAATAGACCTCACTAAGATGAATTTTCCAAGTCCAGGTAAAAGCCTGTGCACTTTTTCCAGGTTTCCCCAGCAATAAGGATGAAAGTCAGAGTAGACAAGGGAAACACCTTTTTTCTCTTTGCTGCTCCCTTCTTCCTTGTTTGGTTATTTATTTGCCCGGTTTTATCACCGGGGATGCAGGAGCCAACCTTTCTAGCAGAATTTATGCCAACTCAAACATTTTTTTCCTTTTTCCCGAAGAAGTATATTAATATAATATTTAATAGTTTCTAGAAATTGTCATGTAGAAGGAGGGAGGGTTTACCCACAAAAGCTCTTGACTACTAAAGGGAATTCGGGATATTATCATAAATTTTTAAAATAAATATTAACCACATGATTTATCTGTTTTTCCTTCCTTTTCTTTGTAAGTAATATAAAATTAAACACTATTTTAAAAGAGCTTGCTTTTTCCCCCCCCCCCTTGTTTCTTAGCTCATTGCCCTCAAAACTTTGAACTCCACTTAGCTGTTAATTATTCTGCAGCGACAGGCTCCGATTAGCTCTTCTTACTGTTTGGGTCCATTAATTATTTTTTTTTTTCCCCAACACGGCACCTGCTGAACAACCCTACCCGCTGCTTTCTGCCCCCTCCTCGGTGCTCTCCCGGCCCCTCACTGCTGTCTGGACGTCGGTCCCATCTCCCTGTCCTGGCAAAAGGCGGATGCTGAATAAAAGTACGGGATACCTGAGGCTGGTGAGGAATGAGCCGGGTCGCCCAGGGTAAACTGGGGCACTGCAAAAAGTACCTCTGAGGGAAAGGAGTTCCTTTCTGCTCCCACTTAACACCGGTGTTATTTCAGAACCAGCCTGCTGAAATCAGGGGAGTTATCCTGGCTTAACACCAATGTAACTGGGAGCAGAATCTGGCCCCGTGCTCTTGGCATGACGACTTTTTTGGCAGATTTGGCCACTAATGCTCTCAATGGGTTTTGAGCTTACATTTAATGGCATTACATTTATTTTAATATTTTTTAAATAGCTAGTGTAAATTGATTCCACTAAGAAAAAAAAAAAAATCCCTTTACCTACCAGCGTTCATTTGTATTTCAAATGGCCCATTACATTTTCACTAACAATCATTAGAGCTGTGTGAGCTTATTGAAGCTTGGTCTTGGACTGAAACTGTAAAAACTGCCAGCTCTGGATTTTTTTTTGCAATGCTGAAAATAGCACTAGAAAAGGGCTTTTTTTATTATGGTACATGACTACGTAACCTGAAATACAGTTAAGCCGCGGCGAAGAAATATGCTGCATTATTTTTTTTTGGGTCCTCCGGTGGAAAATATGGGCATAGCTTGGATCGACCCTGATAAGCTGATCGCTATATCAATACTAAGCCTTTCAGATTTAGCCAGAGCCACTCACTGCAATTTCAGTTGTCAAAGAAGCCTGACAAGAAGTTGGTTCCAAACTTCAAGATGCCATAAGCACAGAAAGCAATTCAAGCATGAAAAAGCAAAAAAAAAAAAGCAAAAAAAAAAAAAAAACTTACAAGGATTTCCACTCATGCCTGGCGATAATCCTAAATGCAAGACTGGGGACGCAGCCGTCACAGCTAGGAGAAGAACACGCGACCCTGGTGTCTGTGTCAGCTGTTCCTGCAGCAGGGTGGAAAAGCCGGGTGGGAACCACACACTTTTTGGAGACAAGAGTGGAGAGGAGATGGAGCGCCAGGTGCTGGACCCGCTGAGCGTCACGTCCCCCGGCCGCTCCGACAGTGCTTACCGCCGATGTCATCTGGGGCCTCTCTCCAGGGCTTGGGATGATGCATCGGTCCTTCAGTCCTCGGGACACAGGGGTTATTTCCTGGGGAGAGTGAAGACCAGCTGTAGCTCCCCGTCGCCCATCTGTCTTAGCAGAGGTTGGGGCATCCCCTGCTCTGCTGGCAAGTTCTTGCATTCTGCTAATCTTACCTCTTATAATTGTTACTATTATTTCAGATGTGTAAAACAAGAGCATTAATACAGGTATTTAGCCTTCTACCGTGCTCTGAAGCTATGCTACTGTGCTCGGTCACAGTAATATGGTGGTGGAGTAAAGCAACACATGGAAGTAGGTGTAGCGGTCGGGGTTGAGTGGTAACCTAGATGCATTTCAAATACTGGTTTGAGATGGCTAAATATGAAATCATATCCTTGGGCACAGCTATATAAGGCTGAACGGTTTAGTCCAGGTACAACTTGTTGGTCTCGGAATAAGCAAGCCAGCAGAAATGTGCGAGCATGAAGATGCAAAGAAAGCTTTTTGCCTCGTGCTACTGGTTGACTTAACTCTTCCAGCCAGTGCCATGTTCCAGGCTTTCTTCCTTGCTGTCTCCTTGTCTTTGTTACCTAGATGCGCATTTAGAGGATCCCTAATTAGTCTTCTGCTCTGCTTCTCTGCCTTACCTTCATACCCTCTAATGCAGGACAAAGAAAGCAAAACAATATGACTGGGTTTTTCTCCCTGATAATAGTCTCAGCTTTCTTTGTATTGAACTGCTCCATCTACCTATTTTTGGGACAATCCAAGGCATTTTGAGTTGTATCGCTCTTGCTTATATTTTCTCCTTGCGAGCCTCCTCCCATGCTGTGCCATTGGCAGGTCCCATCCTTTTACATGACTTCTTCCAGGTCATTGATACTTAGAGTGAATAGTGCTGTCCTGACATTGATCCTGTTGTGCTCCAGTAGTCACTACGAACAAACAATATTAGGTTATAGCATTGATTTCATGGATTTCAATTTTTTCCCAATCATGTTCTTGTTAAGCACCTTGTAAAATACATCATGTCACATGCTCATCTCTTCAGTTTCATGGCGAGACGAATCCAATGCAGACAATTGCCTTCATACTGGGAAAATTCATCCTCCCCAGCGCCGAGGAGTTAGCAGCATTTAATTCAGCGTCGTATGCTCTGGGGAAACTTAAGGGCAGCCTATAGCATCCAGTACAGTATTTCAAATTACCATAATTTGCGAGCGACTGGACAAGCTGGCTACTGAAAATGGGTATCACGATCTAATAAAAACCTAATAAAACTTTCAAAGTCACTCCCGTGCTCTCGGGGGAGTATTATGCAAGCCCTGCCACTGCGGCAGCAGCCCATCTCCTTCCAGCTAATCTGCTGTGAAGGCGAGGTGCAGGCAGAGCCGGGCATGTCTAAACGGCTTTTCATGTCCTCACCGGCGAGGACTTTTTTTTGGGGATGAACTCCAGACTCTTTTGGTAGGCAAAGAAGTCACTAATAATACTTTTCAAAGTAGCTGTTCCGCGGGTTGATGAGAGAGGAGATAATGTGGCCACGAGGCTTAGGATGTATACACACGCACGTAATTTCATTAAGTGCTCTTCCTAATTATTTTATATATTAATGCACTGCTGTCGCCGCTTGCTAGACAATCTTCCATACGGAGCACAGGACTAAAAAGACATCAAAGCAAATTGCGCTGCTTCCTTCAACGTACAGCTGGGACGGTCCGTTTCCACAGGACAGTAGGACCCCTACGTAACTGTGATACAACAGAAATGGCAAGCAAATATCCACTTTGTTGATACAGGTGATATTTGTAAAATTTTTGCTTAAGAAAATGGTACATTTCAAAATACAGTGGTTGCACAAAGTAGGAAGCTTGTGTATGTTTACTGTAGAAGCTGCTCAGCCTGGTTTTGGTGCCACTTAACAGAGAAGTAAGACCCAGTGGTTACAAAAGTGGTGACAATTTTATTTTGTTGTTTGGCCTAAAAATCAAATTTAGCATTCCTAGTGGTAAGGGCTTCTTATGGGAAGATTTCACTACTCTCTGGTACAAGATGGAATTCAACATTTCTGACTCCTCTAAACAGATTTGGTCATCACCAAAAGAGGGGCTGTCTTGACCCCGTCCATGCAGTCCAACATGTTAGAGGTGAACAGAGGTTGCGTGGGCACACAGGTCTGCTTGCTTAATCAGCTCCCAGAAGCTGCGTGTAATAACTCGTCTCCCTCAATTTTATGTAAATTTGGAGCTCCTACATTTAAGTCAACAAAACTGTAGTGAGTAGAGACAAAATATGGGCATCTGACCCTTCATCTAAGCTTACAAGATCTTGTGAAAAGCTGGGGCCCAGAACTGTGAAATCAGGACTGATCACGGGGAAAAAAATGCAGCAGCCTGCAGAAAGAAATACCTTCGTTATTCTTCCTCAACCTTCATAATACCGAGAAAAATATTTTAAAAAACATTTTAGTGACATGATGGATGTAAACCATTTAAAAGTTTTATTGAGCTTTACTCTAGTGCAAATCTTAAAAATACTATAGAAATCATATCAGGATTTTCAGTAAGGTTCCGTGCAGTATTATGAGTAAATGTAAAATTGATTTCATATTGGAAATAGATGCTAGGCAGATTTTGCATATCGGGTAGAGCAATGAAATTACATTTATTGCTGTTTTGGTTTTGTTTTTTTTTTTTTTTTAAAAAAAAAGCGCTTCAGCTCAGGTAATAATTGTACAGTCTATTATAATGATCCCAGGAGGTGCTTAACAGTACTGCAATTCTAAGTTTTTACACTTTTATTTTTCATTTGAAGAAAAACTTGTCACAATAAAAGTGATGCATTAACAGAACATCACTTCCTTCTTTTTTTTTATTATGCATATTTAGATTATTTCCATGAAATTGCTTATCAAATCCCATAGGCATTTAAAGATAACTGAACAGTTACCCATTTGTGTTAACTCTGGGATATTGTGCAAGAATTTGTGATGGGACAATGAGAAGAAAAAGCGCTCTCTGAGATTAATATCTTCTTTTTTTTGCATCGGCGGGCCAGGTTTTTAAAGCTCTGTGAGGACGGACTGACTGCGCAGCGCCCCGTGGGGTGTTCAAGACGACTGGATTGGCACAACCGGAGTCAGATTCTCTGAGGGTCAAAAATTCCCGCTGGTTTGTCTATCCATATTTATAGGTGTTTAAGTACTTAAAAAAAATCTGATTCTGAGGTTTTTAAGTACCGTTGTGTTTCGGTGGATAGACTTACTGTAGCTACACCCCTTGTTTTAGGGGTACGAAGGTTTGATTTCACACACTACTCACTCAGTTTTTTCTTCCTTGACACATTACAAAGTAAATCTTCATACACAAGGTAATTTAGGATGCTCTTACTACCTTTTCCTTTCTCTAGTCGGACAGCTAGGCTTTTCCAGTTCTTGCCATGCACTTTTTTTGGGTGGGTTCATGTTTCTATCATCACTGGCACACCGCTGAGTTTACGATATCGTGCTCATGGTGGCCCTCCAGAGAGAAACAGCAGTTGGAAACGTCATGTGCTGGTCCTTCACACAAACTTGAGTGACCCATGGCTGTGCCGTTGATCGAGGGCATGGAAAACCACGTGCCTGGTGGATAAATGAACCCAGGCTGGGATGATACGGAGAGAACCGGGCTGTCCCACAAATTGAGCTTGCCGCTGACTCCTGTTCCTTCTCTCGGGCTGTTCCCAGGGGCAGTGCGTGGCGAGGTGGCCCTGAACACCGGGATGAAGGTGAGCGGCGAAGCGGCGGCTCGTGCCAGTCACAGCACATTGAGCAATGTTCAAGGCTGTCAGCTTGACCGTGCCCAGTGCTTCCAGGACGAGTGAGCAGGACGCGTCTACAAGCGCGCATTAAAGATTTAGAGGAAGACACGCTGCCGTTCATCTGCTGCCGCAGTCGTAGCACCAACTTTGAACACGCTTTGCCCCAAGACTCTCTCGCGGCGCTGGACTGTGTCAGCGAGTGGTGCCAGCTGAACTCATGCAGTAAAGAAGAGTGATTATACATCCTGTATGTAATCATGGAACATATGTTAGAATGGCACATGAAATCTGGGCACACTTTACCCATGTAGTAAAGACCAGGAAAATTATGAACAAGCTACAGAAGGAAAACAACTTGCCAAAATTTCCCAAACCAAGCAGGAGGTTCCAGCGAGCTGGAACTCCACACGGTATATTCTTGAGGGGGTTTTGGAACAGAAACCTGGATATGTCTATAGCATGTTGGCAACGCTCATGATATAAAGAGCAGATGTCCTCACCTCCACCCACACGATTATGGCTGCCAGTTTTTCTAATATCTTCTGCCTGATGAACTGTCCAGTTGCAAGAATTTAGGCAGAAAAATATAAATGGTATTTCCGAATTAGGGACATTTTGCTGGATGCTGACCTCCCAGAACTGGGCAATAAGGCAGAAACTGGTCAAATTAAAAAAAGACAAAGCGGACCAAGCCAAGCCATGATTTTCATTGGGGAGGAAAATTAGGTAAATAGATATTTTTAAAAATATCTATTTTTATGTTTAAAAATAACTATTTCATCTGAAAGCTCATACTTGTTCAAATTTATTAAGGAGTTCAAAGACTAAGAGGACAAATACTTGCTTTGAGATAAGAGAAAAAGGAACTTGAAAGGTATTAGGAGTAAAGGGAATTCCAGCATGAGTTGTTTTCTAGATGGCAATAGTAGAACAACAGTCACCAGGGCAGAAAAGATGAGATTGTTGAATAAATATTCTTGGTTTATAACTCAGGAAGAAGACGGTTTTAGTACTCCTGCCACAGGACTGTGGTCGAACTTCCCATGTCGATAACGAATCAGGGCAATGGGAAACAATAGCTACTAAGGTTTGTTCCAGGTGAAACGTTGGCATGGAAATTGAACTAGTCAATTAACGAAGCGCTGATGGGGGGAGCCCCGCGGCTGCTGGTCGGTGTGGTTAGTCGCTGCTCCGTGACTTGGTAATCAGCGCATGGTTGTGAAGCCAGTCACTTAATAAGGCCCAAATTATCGACTGGAATCAAGACTTTCCATCATTTCGCAGGTTTCTTGGCACGGTTCAATATATTGTGTGTATCCGCCACCTGGAAGAAGGCATAAAATTATGGAGGAATATGCTGTGCGAGGATGGCAGACGGAGGAGGACAGGGCATTGGAGGCAACATCTGAAGGAGACCTTGACTGTTGAGGTGGAAGAGGAGCTGCCCTGGGCTCCCAGCGCGATGGGGGGAGCGCTGGGGTACCAGCCGGGGCGGTTATATGGACCTCGTTATTTTACTTCGTTACTGGGCACGCCTGGCTCTTTAGGGATGGCACAGGCTGCTGACCACAAAGGCTGTGGTTCAGTAGAAGAGGTTTCTGAGGGAAAAACAGGCTAGTGATTAATGAACATCTATCTTATAGGAAAGGATTTCATGGTTCGGTTTATTTAGCTTATCAAAGGGAAGGTTAAGGATGACTTGACCATGGCCTATACACACCCACATGATGAAGTGAACTTTAATAATGGGTACTTTCATCTATCAGACAAAGATATAACAAGGTCAGTGGCTGGAAATAAATTCACAGGAGTAATTAAGGTACATGTTTTTTAATGTTGAGAGTGATGAACTGACACAAGGGCGCACGAGGAAGCGTGGCGAGCTCTCTAATTTTAAATTATTTTTAAGAGGCGTTGTTTTTCTCAAAAATGTATTTTCTAATTCAGGCTGCTGGGGGAAATTCAATGCTGAGGCCAAACTATCCGATCACAGTCAGTCCTGGCTTCACAATTTATAATTCCGGTAGTGTGAAAAAGGACACGCTGCCAGTAAACTAGTGTTCACAGCTCCCACTATAAAAAAACCAGTTACAGCTATTATTTGCTACTAAAGCGTGTTTATAAATATGAAATAAGCCTGCACCCTGGCAGACGTGCTGGCAGGAAGCTCGGCGTTAGCGCTGCTCCCGGGATCTTCCCCACAGACGCCGCAGCCGGATGCTTCATCAGCCAAAAAACATCTTCCCCGCGCTCCCTCTGCGTGCGGGGACCATCCCGCGGCACCGTCCCTTCCTCCTGCTTCGCAAACCTCTCAACATCTTGGGGGGGGGGGAAATAAATAGTTTGCTACAGATGACTCAAAACGCCTTTCGGTGCATGCAGCAGCTGAGAAGCAGGAGGGGTAGGTGGGTTTGGTGCCTCTGGCGGCACCAGAGAAAATTTTGGGGAAAGAAGGATGAGCTCATGCCCACGTTGAACGTGATGCAGCGGGGGACTTCCCCGGTGGGACACTACGCTGGCTAGGGAGAGAAGCGTCCCCTGGGAAGGGTGGAAGAAGCAGCCGAAATGGTGGGAGGAAGAAGGTGGCTGAAGTAGCCTCTCCACAGGCTACTCAGGAGCAGCCCAAATTGCAGCCCCGTTTCAGTTCATGACATTAGTCTGGTAATTTCCCTTCACTTTATTGGCTTAGCTTAATTAAACTTCAGTTATCACTTTCCTTCCAATTAAAGATTTATTTTTACTACTGGAATAAATAAAATGATGGGGGCACTGGGAGCAAATGGAAATGGCAATGGGGAAGTTCCTTCTCAATTAAACTCTTTGGTTAAATTTTGTGTTCTGGAAAACAAATCAAGCCGGGGGTTGGTTCTGGTTTGCAGCCACTGCATTTCCAATGAACTAGGTATTATTATATTGTGCAAAGGAGAGACAGGGACAGAAAGTTGCCGTGAAAAAGAAAGGCTCCCGTTAAATCAAATAACTAAGATTGCGTGAGAATGAGATTTCTGAAAGCACAGTTACGCAAGAACGGAACCTGCAACTTCTGTGTCAAGTTTATCAAGGCACTCTAGCTCTCTCGCAGTGTATAACCTATGTAAATGGCACCAATAAAAATATTCCAATTTCCATCTATATTTTGATTACCTTACAGTGAGTACAGAATATAATAAACTCCCAGTTCTATAATGAATTCAAATAAACAAACAACTACCCTAATCCCCAAGCAGGCCTTCCCTAAACGAAATTGAGAATAATTTGGGGATATAAAATCTCTTTGTGTTATTTGGAAATGCATGTTACATTAGCGTCATTTGGTTTTGCTGGTATTATATGTATGATATTGGTTCCCGGTGAATAGCTTAAAACAACAGTCAATTGGTAAGTAAGGGAGCGCAAGGGTTTTTTCCCTGCAAAGGAAGGAAGTAATTTGCATTTTTTATCCCATTAATTTCTTCCCTTAAAACAGGTAAAGGGAAAAAGGAAATAGTTGCCTTGTCAAAATGTTTTTTGCCCGGTGGAGTTCTGGTAATAAAGAGTAAAAATGCAGGAGATAACCGTTAACACCTTGCAGAAGTGCCCCCGTAGCGCTTGTCGGGGACGTCGCCCGCGTCGCCCCGGGGGGAGCGGGCTGGGGCTCCGCGCTGCTCCGCGTCTCCCCAACAGCAGGCGATGCCGGGCTGGGGACCCCTTCTCCTCTGCGCCCAAACCTGCCCTCGGCAGCCTCCACAGATTACCCTCTGTGCAAGGGGACAAGTCGCAGCCGAGGAGGGTCCATTTACCTTGCGTTGGCTGCCGAAAGCCTGTAGGGGGAGATTTCTTATTACTCTTTAAAGTAAGCGTGGCGGGAGGAGGGTTGTAATGCTTATGGGTATGATTTCTTGCTGGAGGTTTCCCTTCTTTAAAGGCTTCAGCCTTTAAATTAGATGAAAAGACCAGATGCTACTGCAATATTAAATCTAAATAGATTTTTTTATATATCCAATACTTAGTATAAAGACATAATATTAAGTTCTCATCTAAATTAGTAAATAGAATTGTTTAAGAGTGAGGTACTTGTGATGATTTCCAGTCTTTAACCCTTGCAGGGCAGGAGACCTGAGTCTGCTTTCTGGTCTGTCCCCGGGTGGCCCGAAGCAGCAGCTGCTCCTTGGGCTCATGGTCCTCGAGTCGCAGGAGTTGGTGTAATTCAGCCCCTCGGAGAGACGCGGGAGGGAGGAGAAGGGCAGGATTCCCCTGGGGGTGCACCCTCTTCCACCACCCAGATGGTTTCGGTGACCTCCCCGGGTGGGTGCTCACATGGCATGAATGTCCCGGGGTGTCAACCGAGCGATGAAGAGGATTTGGAGGAAAAGGAAAAAAAAAAAAGTAGTAAACCGCAATATTTTGAATGCTGGTTGGAGCACCAGCCTCGGGAGGAGGCTGATGGAGGCGGCTGCGTCGCTGCTGGGCTCTGCTGCTTTTGTGGCCCTTAGGGGGGCCCTGCCCAGCCGGGTCCCCCCGCCCCGGGGACGCGCTGCCCGCCTGCAGGAACCAGACCTGCCGCAGCCTCTGCTGGGGCTGTGCAAAACTCCGCTTTTCTCTGTCTCACTTCAAGAAATACCCTGTGTTCTCCCGGGCACTTATTTGTGCAGATTAACCTGACAAAGGAGGTGTTTTTATAGCATTTTAGAGTCAATTTTGCTTTAAAGTGACACCCAGTAGTGGTGGTTGAGTATTTTTCACTGGAAACATGAGAAGAAAAAGCACTGTAGGTCAGGGCACTTTTTATATATGAAGTGTACGGATTTCATCTATTTTACCCACAACTTGTATCTTTCTATGTGTAACTGAAAGCCCTGAGTTTGCAGAAGCTCGTGTACAAGTTTAACTTCACATGTATGTCTAGTCCCTGTATAGCAAAGAGCTTAGAAACCCTGTTATTAGCAGAAAAAAGCCCAAACAGCCCTTTCACCCATTTATCCATTACATGGTCCCTGTCTCAGGTATTTGTGTAGCGAGGGGAAGAGACTGGAAATGAAACGGCACCTCGAAGAAATTTGCAATTTATTGTTTTAAGTGGTGAGGAGCAGCTTAGTTACACTCTCTCCACTTCATGGAACAAGAAACCAAACACTGTAAGTGGAAAGGCAAACAATTGCTTTGCTCATGAGAACTTTCAAAATAACACCTTTCCAAGCAAGAAATGCTGCTTTTTAACCCGCCGACGGCTGCAGGCACTGCAACGCCCTGTGCCAGCCTAAACTTCTGAATTCAGGACATCCCAGTTTTTTCCACTCAATGGGAAAAAATATCCAGAGCCTTTAAAATGTGACTCTGCATAATGTAATGAACTGGTGGATTGTTCAGTTTTAAATACTTTTTTATATGTCTTTGCGTTATAAAGGTGCTTGGTACCTGGTTCCGGGTGCCACCTCTGTGACACAAGGTGCTGGAAAGCACGAAGTCCCCCGAGGCAAATACTGGGGCCTGAGCAGTGTGGAGACACGGGATGATTTTTTGCAGCTCTCAGCAGAGGGCAAACTTGTGGGTAAAGGTGTTTGTGAGCGTAGGGGCAGGCTGCTAAGCTGTCAGGGGAAGAGGCATCCTCCAGGATGCTGAAGGTGAGTTACAGCAGTCTCTGGGTAATGGACCTAGTAAATAAGAAGTGGTGTGGGTACAGCAGACAGTACAATCCTCCACTGCCAGCATCTCGTCGTACAGCTTAGAAGGCTTTGTGGTAGGAATAATCCATTGTAGAGCTAGGAGGCTTTGTGGTAGGACCGATCCATCGTACAGCTAGGAGGCTTTGTGGTAGGACTGATCCATCGCACAGCTAGAAGGCTTTGTGGTAGGACCGATCCATCGTACAGCTAGAAGGCTTTGTGGTAGGACAAATCCATCGCACAGCTAGGAGGCTTTGTGGTAGGACCGATCCATCGTACAGCTAGGAGGCTTTGTGGTAGGACTGATCCATCGTACAGCTAGAAGGCTTTGTGGTAGGACCGATCCATCGTACAGCTAGGAGGCTTTGTGGTAGGACTGATCCATCGTACAGCTAGAAGGCTTTGTGGTAGGACCAATCCATCGTACAGCTAGAAGGCTTTGTGGTAGGACCAATCCATCGTACAGCTAGAAGGCTTTGTGGTAGGACCAATCCATCGCACAGCTAGGAGGCTTTGTGGTAGGACCGATCCATCGTACAGCTAGGAGGCTTTGTGGTAGGACTGATCCATTGTACAGCTAGGAGGCTTTGTGGTAGGACCGATCCATCGCACAACTAGAAGGTTTTATGGTGGGACTAATCCACCATACAGCTAGAAGGCTTTGTGGTAGGACTGATCCACCATGGAGCTAGAAGGCTTTGTGGCGGGACTGATCATGCTGGAGCTGAGAGCTCGCACTGGGAGCGGGGAGTACACGGAGAGGAGTGGGGCAGTTCTCACCTCGCTCGGTGATCACAGGCGGGATCGCAAAGGGGTTCAGTGATTCTGCAGGGATCGTGGGAACACCCAGGAGATACCATTTCGCGTGGCACTCGTGCGCGGTCAGTTCTTGTGATTAGAAAAAATCCTGGGGATGTTCTGCCTTGCTCTGCGCGCGGGCAGCACAGCTCAGGGCGCGTCTCGCAGACGGGGAGGCAGCTCTCACGGAGCTATTAGCCTGCTCCATCGACAGGGAGTGCATCGACCAAGGGGCTTCATCATCGCCGCTGCAAGCTATTACTAAAAATTCTTTAAGCAGGCCTCCGTATGATAGAGTACACTGTCAATTAAGGGGCTATTCCTCCGCATGCCAGCATGTCAAATAGCCATTGTCTGAGTTCAATAACCCTTTCTAATTAAGTATTTACTAGATTCCACTATTAAGCCACTATTAAGCATTTTAAAAACCTTTATTTATTATGTATTAATCAATAGTCCTTTCAGCGTATTGGATAAGTAAATGAAGTTATTACAGGTACTTTTTTTTTAATACTTTTAATACGGCTGGAAAATAGGAAATTTACTCAAAGAAGTGCTGGTAATATTAAAAGTCCAGTAAATCCAAGTAAGAAATGCAGGCTGAGAGCTAAATGTGTGCATCCGTACCCAATGTTAATGCACATGTTCCAGCTTATTCCTCTTTCCCCGTCATCCCTTTCTCGTGGCGACAGAAACGCGGGGCAGCTCGCACTCCCGACACTCAGGATGAAGTTGGGATTCCTCTCCTGGCACGAGCTCCGATCCTCTTTCCCAATTTCTCTTTCAGCCCAATGCGGATCCGGGTGAATAATAATTTCATCTGCATGAACATCACTTTGTTTGCCATTAATTTGATAAAGATTTCCCCACCATGGCAATATGTGAATATGTTTACATAAGGAAACAGCAGTGAATCCAGCAGCCTAATCGGAATCCACAAAGGAACTCTGAAGTGCTTACAATCCTCTGCTCCCTTTTGGATTTCTCCCAATACCTTCACTTAATGATCACAACTCGAAAATGCTCGCATTGAACCAAATGTCTTAGACTAATTATGTGTTAGTATCTGATAACATTTTGCCACAAAAATGTTTGTTTGAATGTATCTTATCAAAGTAGTGTTTGTGCCCAGGATTAGCCACTGCTTGGCTAAAGATTTATGTAATCAGCTTATTTTAAGATTAATTCATGAAAAAAAATACAAATACCTATTACCACTTAATTTGTATAATAGATATTTACTATATTTTAACAGTGCAATTAAAAATTAATATGGACTGTAAAACCATAAGGTCATGTAAACACTCCACTATTTATTTGGTAGTTCACTTATCTTTTATCCCAAGATGTGATTATGCAGCCCAGACCTTTCGGGTTTGCAGAATAGAGAAAGGTCACAAGTGAAATGAGATGAATATTCTCAACTCACTCCCGAGCAGACATGTACACAGCAACGCACTGTCTCCGCTCATTCATCACTCTCCGGCTTGAGAGGTGGCAGAGGTTTCGGAGCATGGAGGTGGATTGATGGAGCCCAAGAGGTGAGTCGTCCCTCGGGTGGGAAGCTAAAGCTACTGAAAGAGCAGTCGGATAAAACCGTCTGTTGCCCCAGTCCTTTCTTTAGTTCAGGCTCTACTTTGTGAGCAGACAGCGCTTTTTATGTGTTTGATCGTCAGGGTTTGGCCTTGACTATGAGGTTAAAATGTCGGCAGCTTCAAAGTCTGCTGTATTAGTTTTCTTTATGCACGTTCCAGCTTTCCAAAAGTTTCTATTCAGATTATATCCTTAATTAGCTCTTCTTTTTCTTGCCTGCTTTTCCCTCTGTCCGCCCGTGCTCAGGCTTGCGGTGTGCCTCAGAAGCCTGATGTATTATTGCAGGCATTGGAAAACAGACCTCGCGGTAAGCTGCCTTCCCGGTGTCCCTCTTCAAAGGGTTCCCACCGCGATGCGACCTCCCCCGGGGATCGCCCTGCAAGGGGCAGGAAGATGGGAAGGGCTGAAAACTCCGCTCTCTTCACTTTGGTCCGGTTCCAACCCCCACTAAAGCTGATGGTAAAACCATTATGGGGACCCAGTCAGCACCCAGAGTTTGATACCCGTCCAGAGAGCTGTACCCTTAAGGTCTGCGAAACTAGACTCAAAATCTCCGAGGAATAAATGTCAGACAGATTTTTGGTAGCTTTAGCACGCCTGTGGACTAAAAATAACAAAAGGCTAATTTTTCTTTCTATACTTTGGCACCCTAGTTTCAGTCTGAGGTTAAATCTAGAAGGGCACAGGCCTTCGAAGTTAAACACAATTTGTAAACGAGTCTTTGGGTTTTGCTGATCTTCAAACAAATTTGTCTTTCAAGATTAATTTTAATCCAAACAAAAATATTTCCTCTGTGGAAGACTCCCAAATATCAAATTCAAGCTGACTTAAAACTGCAGTTACTTACCTGAATTTCTGGACTCAAGAATTTAAGTCCAGGAGAAAAACCTAAGGAATTCTCTCCTGCTGGCTTTATTAGCATTTCAGAAGGAGGTCCTAGGTCCTCTATAGGCATAGTCCATATCATCAGTTAATAATTCAGGCTTGGCTAGCAAAGCATGGATGTGTCATAGCTGCAAGTCCAGCAAAAGACACATCCAGATGTTCAAGGTGCATCTCGAAGGAAGGCTTCCCAGAGTGTTTTTTTCGGAGACACACAGGTCAGCACTAAAGAGCTGCTCTGTACCGTTACAGCCCCCATAGCTGAGTGTGCCACTGATAACACAGCCAATGGTAATACCAGACAGGAAAAATCTGCAGGTCCTTACCTATCAATTGGCTTATCAAATATCAAGAAATTATCATTTCCTTATCAATTTTTAGTATATAAAGCCAATTAAACACACTTGCTATGTCGCCGCCACTTTCCTAGCAGCTGGGTAACAAACAAATTGTTATTCCATAGCAATTTCAAATTTTAAAAATATTTATTTCCAAATAACTACATCCAGATTAAGTTGGTTTGAAAGACTTCAGTATTTTTTTGTCAGCGGAGAAGCAATATCGTTGCTCTTCGTCTTTACTGGTCTTTATCTTCACTGGCATCACCAGTAAGGTCTGCATTGGTTGGCGGTGCTTGGTGCATCGTTACACAGCAGTGAAATGCTCCTGTTCTACCACACTTGACAAGAATAAAACCCCATGAACATTATCCACGCAACAGCCAACAAAAACATCTCCTTGACGCTGAGTACGGTAAAATATAATCATAGTTATTCTGGAAAGCTCTGACAGACTATCTGGGAACTTTGAACTGTCTATATAAATCATTAGATTGCAAAACATTTCTGAGGGAAAAACAAATTAAAAGGTCAAGTCTTTAACACACAAACATGCAAAACCCTCCACAATATTAATTATTTTCAGTGTAATGTAATACTAACCATTGCATATAGTTCTGTCACAGAAGAGGAAGAATTTAATTGTGTCAGTGTGATTGTCCTGGGAATTGGGGAGCCTGCCGTAGGTAGGGAGCTTGATTTCAGCCTGCGAACGCATTAGCAGCCGGTATTGAAAAGGCATTTCCATTCCTCGTGCCTTTGCCACTGAAAAGCAGAGGTGTCTTCCTTCTGCAAGCGCCTAGACAAAGAGGTATTATCTTCTCTTGAGCAGATAGCAAGAACCAAAAAAAATTAAAAAAAAACCCCAAAATATTTTAACTGCCTACCACAAGCTAGGTAAGAAATGTGGGAATAATGATTGATGGCCAAACTTTAATGTTTCCTGCCTAACGCTAGCCTGGGTGATTGCAGATTAATTCGGCATCTCAATTGCTGTCACCACTACGCTTCTCAGGGGTGAGCTTTAGGACCTCTTCGGACCCATGGACACAGGAGGCAAAATTTTATGAGCTGTTCCATGGTCAGCAGACACTTGTGAGATATTCTCCTATTCAGTTGGGCTTTGTTTTTGTTCTCCTTGTCCTGCAGTGAAGAAAAGTGGTCCCAAAGTGCGGTAGCTTTCTGTTCACTTGGGCGTTTTGTTTGGTTTAGTTTTTCATTTAGTTGAACTCTAGATAGCAAGCAAGAAATATTGGTTTGTCATTGATATTTTCCTTTAGATTTGTGTTGTTATAACACAAAATTATGAAAACCATGTAGCAGTTTCAGGTTAATTTGTAGTTATATTTGCTGGCTTATTTCATTGCATTATTAAAACATTTAGTACCGTATGTGTCATTAATATTCCAAAAAGTAATTAGCATATTTAATCAAAAACAATTAGGAACAAACATTGCTTCCCTTTTTAAGTGATAAAATATTTATGGCTGGAATAAACAAATGGAAAACCAAAAAGCACTTTGAGGTGTTGATTTCACGCACAGAAAACAAAACAAAAAAAACACCCAAAAGGAAAAAGGAGAAGATGCCTTCCAGCCTCCAGCCTGCCCCTGGTGGTTTTCTGGCTTTTCTTCCTCTTGAGGATGTCAATCATCATGTTACTGTTTTAAAACAATCAAGTTTTGTTCCAGTTTCCCCATATTGTAGTAAAAGAAGATAGGAGAATTAGGCAAAATTGTGTAAAACCCACCATGAAGCCAACTTTGTGTAGAGCTTTCCTGTGAGACACAACCGGGGTGGACACTAGTTTGAGGGTCTTGATACCAGGAACAGGCCTGAGAGATGGGAAAGCTAAAAACATGATTGATCTCGTTGGAGTCATGCTTCAACAAATTCATTGTTTTATGTGAAATGGAGGGCAAGGAAAGTGAGATAATACAAAAGAGCTCCCTCTCTTGCCACTGGGCTCGTAGAGGTCTCATTGAAAGAAGCCATGTAACACTGCATTGCAATAAATTTTCAACAGTTTTAAGTCTTTGACCAGAACTTCAAAATTAGATTAGCCAGTTGGCTTCAAGAACTCGTGGCCAGTTCCTCCAGCATTTCCTTTGCCTAATTGCATCCTTCCATCAGCTCTGTTGACACACCAGTTAACATTCAGGGGGACGTTCCACCCATCAACTTTTCCAGCTACGGCACCTACCGAACGGATGTTGCTATTTCGATTGCCGTTGCACTGATCCTCTATTATTGGGTTAGTTTTTTTTAAATTCGTTGGCAGGACAAGGACAACACTTTTCCAAGGGCTTTGTAAGAGGTTTTGTGCGAAGGCACTAAGATATCAACAGGGACTTCACGTGGAGTTTCCTGGTTGCTCGACTCTTTTCTAGTGAAGAACAAGAAACTCAACAACGAGACACAAATCCTTCATTTTCTGCTTCGCGGTGATTTGAAAAGAAACCAAACCGCCAGCCTGGCCAGGGTGGATCGGGTGCTGCTGGGATGGAGGGAGCTGGAAAGCGGCTCCCGCACAGGTTTATAAATAGGCTGCGTTTCTCATCCTGAAACATTGCTCCACTTTGCCGGTTGCACTGTAAATTAGCACGCTCCTCTTTAAGCACAGTCAAAAGAAACAAAATACATATGTAACACTGCTGCCTCGAACACGTGAGGGGAGGGAAAAAAAAAAAACCCAACTTCTGAAATGCGGAAAACATTTGTTCAAGTCTCCAAGGAAAATGAAGTCAAACCAAACAAGCATATAATATAGACGTACGCCTCATGGGCAAAGTTACCTCTAAGCCCATATGTTTTAACAAATTAAGAGGTAAATAATTTGCTGAAGGTACAGTTCAGCCACGTCAGAACACCTCTGGAAATGAGATATCTCTGCATTTCAAGTGGTGTTTCTTATCAAAAGCTTTATTTATCTACTTTTTAGAAAAAAAAAAACCAAACACACCCCACCTTGTTTTGTCTCAAGGAATACTACTGTACGGAACTATTAACCCTTCAGGGCCTCCACAAATGATGTAGTCATTTGAAGTCTAGCCTGCTTTGCTGCTCTTGTATCTGCAAGCAGCTGAGAGAGACTGATAAAATTCAGGTTTTCAATAGGGTAAAGCCACCGGGGACTTCCTCGGGAATGAAAAGAGACACAGAAAGGTTACTACATGTATCCTGGAGTCTGGTACATAATTCTACCATTAAAACTTTAATTTACGAAAAAAATGCTAGTGTGGTCCCCAAATGGTTAAATTCCACTCGAACTTTTCATTTTAGTTAGTCATGAATATATCTAACATACAGAGGCCATCAGCATCTCGCCACTAGAGACTATAAAGTCTACTTACATAGGGTTCCTGGGATTTTTCATGTTCTTATGGAAAATATCTCTGAAATCCCTGAGCTGAAAATTTTGATCTCATTTGTGGATGTGAGTGATGCTGAGAAAGGGTTGAAGAGTGAAGAGAACACTTTTCTCGCATAATTTCATTTGTCAGGAGAATCTTGCCGCTGACATTGGAAGAGTGATTTAATTGATTTTAATCATACACCTGAGATTGGGAAATTGAGCCCTCTGTCCTGAAAAATAATTCTAGGCTTCCATGAGAATGTCTAATTTGCAGCTAATAGTTTTTTTTTTCTTGAAGTTTTGTTATGAAGTTTAGAAAATACAGATCAAAGGCTGGCATGTAGAACTGCTTCTTGCAGCTGGAGACGTCAGCAAATCGGGGCCGTTGTGTTTCGGTCCTTCAGCGGTGTGAAAATGCCCATCTGCCTGGCATGTAACGAGGTGCCGCCGTGATTTTGGACAGGCAGAAAAAAAAAAAAAAAGAAAAAAAAAAAGAAGCTCTGACTAAAGACCGCATTATGCCTTCAGAGAGGATGTACTTTTATATGCCGAGTACAGCCTGGATGACTCGCAGGGCTGCGATACCTCACTGCTGTTCATGTTTAATCCTGGAATTTAGCCTGTCATTGAGTATAGTGTTTATAAATCGCTGATAGATGCCAAGGAGAGCCTTGTTGTGTGCCTCAGTATGTGCAGTGATTTATTCTAAATAACTAATTCCTTTTTTATCTCTCGGTTCAAAATAAACAGCGTTATTCAATTACAAATATTAATACTGAACACAAAAATGAAGCCAGATAACTTTTTGGATTATGGAGGACCAGTGTGTCTTACGCATTTTTTTCATGGTAAAATCTCCATGATCTTTATTACCTCTATCAGCGGTTATTCAGAGGGGATTGCAGTCAGCAAGAAGTTTCCCTTTCCCCAGTGCTTGAACACTGAGGAAATACTTATATTGCTCCACACAGCTCGTATTTGTTTGGGATGTAAAACTCAATACTCACAACATTTTCCTCTCTGCAGCTATCCTGAGAATCTGCATGTTGGATTTGCATGCAGAGAATTTTACATTCCAAAACTGTGCTAAGAATCCTGTTAAATGGCCATGCATTTTTCAGGTCTCCCTCTTGTATGGAAACTGGAAAAAAATGGCATTATTGATTACATGGCCACTTCAGGGAGGTGGGAACCTGCAGGAGCAACTGGCATAAGAAGTTTTGATGCAGGGATGGGTTTAATTTAAAGTGGGTGCTCTTTTGGGGCTGAGACAAGGAAAATGCCGCTTTTTAGTTTGGCACTGAGGACTCAGAAGCCTTCCACTCTGTTTTAATCAGAGGCTGTAACTAGAAATCTCATTTTTCGGCTGAGGAATCAAAATTACTGGGGCAAGCCTGGATTGGGTAATCTGAAAGACTCAGATTCTTGTTTTCTGGATTTAGTGACGTCGTGTCAAAACTCTAAAGCCTTTCAGAATTTGCCATCTTTCCTGCTTTTTTGGCAGCGAAGGCACTAACGAAGGAGACACCATAAGGAGCTGATAAACATGTGATTAGTGTTATTTCTGCATCAGCAAAAACATTTATAGTGAAGGCCCTGCACAAACAGAAATATGGGTTCCTGTTGAAGCAGGGACAGTTTACATTTCAGCGCAGCTGACAAAGCACAAGAATACCTTTTTTTGATGATTTGGGGTCCCCCCATCAACTAGGATAAATTGGGATGAGTCCTGCTGGTGCCGGTTCAGCAGAGGTGCTGCCGCTTGCTGAAGCGTTGGGCTCCTTCGTAGAGGGTTTCTTGCTTCTGCAAATGCCAGAGAACAGGCAAAAGTCTCTGAAACAGCTGTTTGGTGGAGTGGAAATTTTCATATTGGGGCAAAAGAAAGCAAAATAGCACCCAACATGCATGAAGCTTGGCTTCGGGTGTTACGGCCGGGCACAGCTCCGTTACAGTCAACACAAGCGTGAAAATTTGTGGGAAAATTTGCCGGAAAATTTGCCCTGGTTGAAAAATCCACTCTGGGTACGAATTACCAAGAGAAATCCCTCTAAAGGGGCTGTGCATCCAAGTGATGGGTCCAGCACCCCAATTCCACCCTACTTTTCCATATTCAGTAGGACACAAGGCATTATTCTGCTGCCCTGGTAAATTCAGGCTGCCGACACGGTTTGGAGGAGGATGCAGAGATGAAGACCGGCCGAACGTCTGTCTCGTGAGTTATTTTAAGCACGTGCAGCACGGGAATGTTTGCAGTCAGGGGATATATTTATCGAGCAGGCCCCGAATGCTTGTATAATAATTAGTTAATGTTTGTAGAGCAGTTTGAAGGTGACCAGTGCTGTGTAAGTGTTAAGTGTTGTTATTATATAAAATGGTATGGCTCATTGTACTCCTCTGGCTGGAGCGACCACAACAATCTTGATGATGCCTGTTAATTTTGCTGACTCTTTTATCATTACCTTCCATTGGTGATTAAGTGTCATTTGTCTTATAATTTTAATGTTATCTTTAACACACATAATAAAGTTTACATAATTATAGCCTATTAATATAATTTGCATGCATGTTACTGGCAGGGCGAAGAAAATGTTTCATCTCCCAGCATGTAATTTGGCTTATTTAACCATTTCCTTCTAATTTTCATCAATAGATCAGCATGCCTTGTAAATGGAGATAACCTCAATAAATTCTCTTTTCAGGATTCTTATCTGTATTAAGTCTCTAAAGGTCTCGGTAGCAGGACTATGAAGTGCTGAAGGGGGAACGTTTCTGAATGTCTGCTATGGGAAGTTTTAAAAATTCACACTTCCTTCAGACAAGCATGGGTCTTCCTAATGAAACCTGGGAACAAGGTGCTCTCATGAAAGCTTTGAAAGCCTGTGTGCACTGTACTTCATAGCCGAGCCATAACAAGACTTTAAATGAGTAAACAGTGTTTAGATTGAACATGAAAAGAGTCAGCATGAAAAGACAGGTTCAAAATATTACATGATGCTTTGCAAAAGTGTAAATGTGCCTGCCTTTATTTTTTTTCTCTTGGTAAATGGCAAGCGTTTACAACCCAACTAAAACAGTACCAAGAGAAATCCTGTGTTTGCTCTTTGGAAGATATTCAATAAATTATAGTGAGCTGCAAATGTCACTGGATTGGGAACTGTAAGAGCTTTACCTTTAAGTCTTTAAGTAAAGACTTGCAGCTGGTGCAGTGGCTAGGTAATCCCTAATGATAAGCTGCTTTTAATGTGGGGGTGAGGCGGTTTTCACACAGATATTACTGCATTAACCTTACTCTAGGTACGGTGCAGGTGTGCACAATATTGTGCTTTGCAGCCTTCCCTACTTTATTCTTCCACTGTATCTGAAGCCTGCTTTAACAGATCCTCTTATACCATGGTGAAAAGATTGCAGTTCAAGCCTATTATCAACAAAAACCTGCCAAAAGGGCTACATTGTCAGACTTTATGATGGTACTAACTATTCTGTTGTTCTCTGGAGACCAAACTTAGACCATTAAATTCACTTCATTTGTGATTTCAGTGACCTGGGCTGCAGACATAGGTCTTTTGATGTAAAATGCTAGTACAAGAATCAATGGTACCATCTAGTTCTCCTTAAAGTATATCATAAAAGCATAATGGTACTCTTCTAAACAAAAGGTGACACTACTCTTGTATAATACAATTATATGAGGATGGTGTTTTCAGCAGAGTTTATTTGATATTATGATGTGCAAAGACTTTACACATTGAAATAAACTGCGTAGCTGAGTTCACTCCATTATTTTCAATAGACTGACTATATTGTCTGCACTGGAATATAGATAATTTTCATACAGTGGGGAGCTATTTTCATATCCTCTCCATGAAATAGATGAGATTATAAACAGGCTGGGATTACTCAAAAACCAACACAAGCCATGTCTACAGACCCATTTAAGACAAAGGCTGCCTCTGAAATGGTCTCCTTTGATAGGGAGGCTCCCAGGACTTGCTCCGTTTATTTGACAGATGACAGCTATTTATAGTAAATGCGTAACATTTTTGAAAATTAAAATTTTACTAGTGGAATTTAGGGGTTATTTTCCACTCGAGGGACTAACATTTCTGTCAAAAGGCCTTTTTTACGCAGGCACCATCTTCAGTGCTAAACCTATTTGTAAACAAACCCATTGCGATAGCTCATTGTCAAACAGTGAACAGGTTTACAATTAATGAAATTGCTGCAACAAAATAAATGGAGAGTTACCACGGCTGCCGGTATGTTCGCGTTGCTGCACAAGTGGGGAGACACTGCTTCTGCCATAGACTCGACACCGGCAGCTTTTTCCAGCAAACCAGGGTTGAAAATAAACCCCCACCACCTTCCAAGCCAAAGGCAATGCGAACTCTGGTGTTTGCCTTTGCCGTTGGTTCACAACGGAATCAAAAATTTCACAAAGAATAAATGGCAGGATTGTCGAAAAAATCACGGATCATGGTGTTCTCCCTCCCCTCTTCCTTTTTTAGCCACTTTCCCATTTCAAACGTAGGAAAGAAGTTGCAGGGGCCAGCAGGGGCCAGGGTTTCTTTTAGTGACTTTGAATTATGTTGCAGAGTCAGGTCAAGCAGAGGTACACAGCTTACACAAACCACCACGGTCATGGTTGTACATCGCTCAGCCCCTGAGGTGAGGGTGAGGTGATGTCCCATCATGTCTTTTGTGCTCTTTGCAGGAATTGGGAGACTTCGAAGGGTCATATGGAGGGTGACTGCCACCCCCAAGAGGACACTGAGATCCATGGATGATGGCAAGGGTAAGATATGCCACATACATTCAGCATCGTGCCGAGGAGGTGGTGGCGGGAAGAGTGAAGAAATGTGCTGAAGACACCACAGAGACTGGGGACCCAGCCACCACCTTTGGCATTGCATTGCTCAGCCTGGACGTCTGCTATGGAGACGTGGTTTCTTCTCTGCTGCGGCGCGGCTCTGGGCTGGGATCTGGCCCAACGGTCTGGCATGCATTTCCATTTTCCCAAAATAATAACAACATAAATATTCTCTCCTATAATATTGTTACCAAAAGCATGTGAGGATTAAGAAAGGAATTATTTCAAAATAAAATACTTATAGGGCCACTTGTTGGCGATTTTGTTTGACAGCTCGTCAGTGGTGTACCACTTGCCCTCCCAAGCTTGCTGCTATTGCTCCCCATAATGGCCCAAGGTTGTGCACATCCCACCATCAGGGATGAGGGATTTGCTCCGTTGGCATGTTTTCCACCGCCTCAGTTCATTGTTCTTCATTTCTTACTTAAACACAAAACTACAAAAAGGCATCCATTTTCGAGAAGAACTGAGCTATCTACCGGCCAAATGCTGCTCTGATTAACCACTGAAATGCTTCTGCGGCCACTTCATCTGGTCTTGGCTTCCCTTCCCCGTTAAAGCCACGGCGACATCACGGGCTTCACCTCACCTGCGTAGCCATTCGGTGCTACTGCCACTGCTCGTCTCCCCCTGCCTGGCTCGGTGTCACGGTTTGTCACATGGAGTTACAGCCTGGGGCGGGTTAAAGGGGAACAAAACCCCCAAGAAAAGAAATTGCTCACAGGGAAAAGGAAGGGATCCCGCCGTTTCCCCAACAGGCTGCTTTTTCCCTTTCTGCTCCTTTTCTCAAAGAAAACTTAAGTCTTGTCACTGGAATAAAAAGTTTTTTAGCCATTCTAGTTCTAACTTTCAAGACTTCCCTCCTTTTCCCCCTTGCAGAGCTTTGCTCGTCACCTCAAAAGCAATAAGTCATTACCGTGAGATGCTGCAGAAGGCAAGAGTGTTTGCTCACCGGTGCTGTGGTGCTGGCTGTCCCCATGCTCGCCCCCGGAGACAGGAGGAAAGCATGACCAAGGGGATGGGTGTCCATGGGCAGTGACCAACCTTTCCGTTGGGTTGCATAGAAAAGACAAGAGAGATGAGATTAAAGGAAGAGCAACTTCATACTAATTGTGCTACTTCATTATACAGGGCCTTGCCTTCTAGTGTTCTCTTACACTGTGTTCAGAGGAAAAAGGGACGAGGGAAGCAAATAGGTCATTCCACAGGGTGCTAATGCTGCAGCCAAAGTCAAGCAAGAGTAGCCTGTGTCTGGCCATTAGCGCAGGTTGCCTTATGAATGGTTTTAATTAGTTATGTCAGGGAGAGCTGGGAACCCAAAGGGCAGCCTCTTTGCTTCTGCTCCCATTGGGTGTTTGCTGTTTCTTTTTTTAATGTCTGCTCTTGATGAACTAAAGTCCTGCAAGTAGACAAATGTTCTTAATTAAGCAGAGGCAGAAGCAGATATTCCATGGATATCAGGAGTTTCCTCAAACATGACATTTGAAGGACATTTGATTGCAAAAAATAATTTCTCACGTCACCCAGTGTTCAATATTGTACACATATAGCATTTTTTTTAAATACTAGTTTTTTCCACAGGCCTGAACCTGTGATCCTTATGCTTTCTAGGCCCTCTCCAAAACAGTATCGAAGTTATTTAGGAAAAAAAAAAAACAAAGTAAAGTAAGAGTGGTTCCACCACCTCATTTTTTGGTGGTCACCCAATGAGAGAAACAAGTAGGAAATTTTTCATCACAAAAAATTAAGTATTTTTTTATATGGAGAGTATAAACAAAAGCTAGCAATCCCAACACTTGGGCCTGTGTCTCTTTCCTTTTGATTTTTCTTTGTAATTAAGACAAAAGCATTATGGAACCTGAAACTGCTTTGGACAACTCTTACCATGTCCCAGAAATAGCACAATATGGGAACAAATAGGTAGGAATTTTTTAATGTATATAGGGAGCAGCTTTTTTGTTTTTCTCTTTTTTTTCATACACCAATTTATTTCACAAAAGAGAAAGATTTTTTTCCAAATGCAAAACTTCAATAAAATTAATAAGGGATTTCATCTGTTAAGTTAGCAGGTCTGTTTGCCAGTCGCCTCACTCGTTTGGGGCAAACCGAACCGGGCGGATCTGACCCAGCGTCCTGCAGAACTTCAAAAGCACAGACTCGAGCCTCCCGTGTCCTTAAATGCCGAGGTTTATTTTCCCATCGCCGTCGGTGGCAGCTGCAGGGGGGCTGCGGGTGACTCGCCGGAGACCACTTTGAACCTGCGGCAGCACGTGGCCCAGTGCCTCCCTCCTCCCTTCATCCCCGGACCAGGAGCGCAGCCAGCTCCAGGCTCCATCCCTCTCCGCTTCGGCAAAACCCGGGGGTGGCCGTGGCCCCCCGCGCCGGGCGACCCGGTGAGCCGGCGAAATCGGGGGAGACGAGCTGAGCCTCTTCACGAAAATCCCTCTGAATTGCTCTGGGTTTGAACACCGGTGCTCGTTCTTTTGGGAAAGTTTATGCTTTAGGCAGAGCTTTTCTACAAGCTTTTACACCACGCGTGTATACATTATACCTCCAAATTGCCTCCAAGCTGACAGTCTTTCGGGTGTATTAACTACTTTACTACCAAAGGGGCAGCCAGATTAATACATATTTTTAAACTGCCGAAGCAAAATATTTCAGAACGGTCTTTTCTGCAAATCTTTGGCTTAAGTGTTCAAATCTGAAAACAAGCCCATCAGCAGCAGCCCGAGTCCGTCAAAATACCTCGGTGCCTTGATTGATAAATACGGCGTGTTTACCCTGTGACTACCGCATGCTATTTTCTGTCAGCGCTAATTTATCTGGAAGTCTTAACCTGTACGTTATAAATTCAGTAGCATTTTATAATGAGGGCTGTTGAAATAAATCACTCCCTGAAAATAATATTCAAAGAAGTCGTAAAGTCTTTCGCCGCGCGGATTCCGGCGTAGGAATCGCTGTGACACCCAGACAGACAGACACATTAACCTCTTAGAAATCCGGAGAATCTAAGCCTTTTAAGTGTTGCCGCATGCAATTCTTCCATAAAAAGAGGCATATAGCATTAAAGCTCTCTATCACAAGTGGCTTTAATATTGAAAGCCTCCACCGTAGACAGACGGAGAAAGGTGGAGCGGGGGGAAGAAGGAGGAGAACATCTATCCTGTATGTATTTGTATTATTAGGCTCAGATTATTATTATTTTTACTGCAGGCTTCCCTTCTGTTTGCAAGCGAATCCGTTTTTTGTCTCCAGGATTTCTCAGGGCACAGGCGCACGGACCTCGGTGGTACACAGGGCTCTATTAAGCCGCCGTTCAATAGTTTGGTGATATTCAGACAATATTGAAACATTCCCAAATGAACTTTGCAGGGAGACATTTTCATTCGCTGCCTCCCTCCTCATGCATATTAACAAATGGTATGCAAGGCCTCATTTAATTCACTGATTTTACATTCGGATCACTTTCTCTTTTACAGCTATTTTTACCGGGCTTCATTAATCTTTGTTGAATACAATGGCATACATCTTTAATGCGGCCGCTGTCAAGTCATATTTCAGTAAGAGCTGCAAACTGAATGACAGCAAGCAATATTAATAAATTTAACATAGACTATATCAATTTTTAACAGAATGAATGTGGAAAGCTAAATGTATTATTTTTCGTTTAAATCATAGGGTTTATCACCGGTTAAGTAGCAGCGATTTCGGGAAACTTGTGACGTGCCGTACAAATAGATTTACATCTCATTAATAAGTAAATTAGGCAAATGCCTTTCAAGTTCAGACAAGTACATAAGTGTAATCTCCATATTAAAGGAGTAGTCTTTGATAAACCACTGAGGAATTGCAGCAGCCAACTATGTGACATGTTGCCAGTGCCTGAACTCTTCCACATTCCCACCTTTAATTACACTGGTTCATTACTAAAGAGATAAGTGTCTCTCCAGTTAAGATTCTATAAATGAGCAGCATGCGGGATCCTCCCAAATCATTTTTGCAGAAACCATGAAAAGGTGGTAACAGTTATGAAAAAACGAATTATCACCTGCTCTCTTTCTTCCTTCCCTGTAATAACATTAAAATATTAAGATGAATTCCTTTTAAATCTCGGAAAGAAATTGTCCATTAAGAGATGCTATTTTGTTTAAGAAAGAAAGGTTAAAAAAAAAGGCAAGAAAAAGAAAAAAAGAAAAGAGAAAACTCTTCTGAATTTTTTTTTAATTTCCCTTCATAAATCCCAACAGAGATAATTTGCTGTAAAATTTAAACCCAGTGAGAACTTGTCTGTCTGTGTTAAATAAAAAAGTTACGGTTGGTAGGAGACATGTTTTTGCAGTAGCTTTAGCGATTATAGGAAATTACATGCAAAGCCAGAGTTCTGATCCTAAGTTAATTTATAATTGGAAAAAACTTATTAATTAGCTATGTCATTCTAATTAAGAATTAGAGGAGTGTGCATTAGAAAGTCAGTCAATATCCAGCTGACAGAATTAAAAAAACCCACAGAAGTCTGCAAGCTCCGTAGCTCTGTCCACCGTCTCCCCTGTCATCTTTTTAAGGAATTTTCTGATGCCTAACAGAAATTAGCCCGTTAAATACAGATATCAAAGGAACTAAATTGGGAATTTTGTCGTGCTGGAAAGGAACCCCCTAAACTGTGCTTTCCAGGGCATATTTTGCCCCTTTTAGGGCAATCCTGAAACGCAGCCGGTGTCCGGAGGGTCCCGCTCTCCATCAGCCCGGGAAAGCGGCACGCGCATCCCCGCTGCGGTACCCACCAGCGCACGCTTGCCAATGCCCAGATCTTCCGACAAAAAAAATACCAAAAATATTCGTGAATAAAGACAAAGGAACTAACTCTGAGGCCCTGTCGTGATCGCGTGGGGAAGGAGTGCAAATTTTGCCCATGCAGTTATGTACAAACAGCGTGCGGGGAGGTGTACGTTTGCCTACATATATATATATATATATATATTTCCCACACCACCAGCCTCAGTCCTCTTGGTACCTTCCCCCTTTAGGCCCTTTTTCGGAGATTATTATAATTCATTCTTTAAGAAACACCCCATGTGTAAATATTTTTTGTTAATGTTTTTCTCTCTCCAGTGTGCTAGAATTTTAAAGAGCGCTTTAATACGAAATTAGATAGAAAGTTTGGACCTTTTTGTAATTAAAATTAATATGCATGTTACTGATACGAGCTTCATAGGTCTAAAATATACTTTTATTTAGAAAAATATTGACAGAGAGGCAAACAGACTCTACCAAATGTGAAACACAGCCCGGATGAAAATGAAACCAGTTCTTCGCATTTAGAATTGGCAAGGCTGGAAATACAAAAGGAGAAGTAAAACTATAAAAGCTAATGTCTCAGATAATTGCACCCTCCAAAAAAATAATAATGAAAAAAAAAATAAAATGATTCAAATAATCTGACCTAAGCCTTTCACATTTGTATGGGCCATTTTCCATCTTGTGCTTTTGCTTTCAATTAGAGGAGGGGGGAAAAAAAGCTGGAGTGCTCAGCGATGGAATTCAGTTTACTTATTTGAATACCAAAAGATGACCCACTCCTAATGATATAAAAAATCTTTTGCATTAGCAAATTTCTGTTCTGTATTTGTTTTGCTAGCACAACACAATATTCACTTAATATGCTACTAGTATCTTATCAAGTTAATGATCTGTTGTATGTATAGAGTAAGCTTGTTACTCATTTTAAATTAGATACAAAAGCACCACTCTACGGAAATTTGAATACTTGGGGTTTTTATGAAATTATAGGACTTTCATGCTTTAACAGTCTATAGACAGCCTTAGCAAAATAGCAATAGTTAGCTTTGTTAATGTGACGGTACAGATACAGGTCCTGCTCAGCCTGATTTAATGGATCTCAGAATCAAATGGTTGTAGAGAGCTCCTCTCCATCCTCGGGTCCTCTAGCTCAAAATTTAAAGATTACTTTATGAAATGGATCCAAGGAGTCGGATTTCGAAGCGACTAATATAGGATACCCCTGCTCTGGCTTCACTGGGTGTCCAAGGAGACCAATGCCAACCGCTCCCCACATTCTCTCCCAAGGCAGGTATTTGCATATTTTCAGAAAAAAAGATTTCTGGGGCGAAGCGTTTAAGCTTATGGAAAAAGGTAAATATGAGTCGAGTTAAATCTTACAGTCATTTAACGTCCTTTAGCAGGCCTATAGCTGACACTGGTCCTTGCTGCAGCTCTTCTGAGAGCCTCCTACATATGCATGCCACACACCACCACCTAATTAATGGTAGTCTGGAGCCTAAAGACGTAGTATTTCTTATCAGTTTAGAAATAGCAGACAGATGCAGGAAATACGGTGTCGCGCTTCTCAGAAGAATTCTCCTTTGTGCAATTTGTTCACTTTATCCTGGTCAAAAAGGGGTTTTTTGTTCAGTGTGTTCAACTTAGGGAAGCACCTGGGCTTTGCACGCCCAGAGCATGGCTGTGCCCACCGATGTTTTCAGTGGGGCAGCGCTGTCGGGCACCCCACCGCTCCACCTTGCCCGACACCGCTGCCCCACCAAGAACATCAGCTTCATGAATCTCCAGGAGCTTCGCAGGTGACATCTGAGCTCCAGTAGAATAGGAATAAAACACCCTTTTGGTGTCCCCAGGACCTCACGTGGTCCCAGGAAGGTCAGACCCTTGGATCTTTGCTGCCAGAGCAGGGCAAAGCAGGCTGGGGTCCACACCAGCCAAAGGCAGCAGTGCTTCACCAGCACGGCTTCTGGGCATTTGTCTGAACCATTTAATGAAAAAATCAGCACTGTTAGATCCAAAATCCAGTCCAAATCAATACTGGATTTCTCTAAGCATATTCATGTTTCAGACACCTACTTGCTGTTTGCTCGCGGCTCCAGCGTAACACAGACTCAGCTGATTTTCCTCTTGAGTCTCCTCCATTGATGTGACCCCATGTGCCCAGGAAGGCGTTTCCCTCCTGGCACAGCCACCACCGCCCTGGGGCAAGACTTTAAGCCCATTTCCTTACTGTAGCTGAAATATTTGGGGTTGACTTCACGAGGTGCTGCAGATCTCTCCTGGATATGAGCATGCAGGCAGGGGGGATGGTTGGGAAAATGTCAAGACAGGAATGTGTGATGGCCCGAGCTCCAGAAAGATGGTTTCCACCTCTTTTTGGGGCACTCCAGAGGGCCATTTCTCAGGCTGGAGTGTCACACGTGATAGATCTGCAGTGGCAGTGGCATGTTTCGGGTCTCCCCGCTCTGTTTTCATGTGTGGGTAAAGGGAAGCCGCTGCCTGGCATCACCCGCTGGGGACATGGAGAGATGATGCTGGTCTGGGCAAAAAGAAAGGTTTGTGAATGACCGTGTTTGTAATCATCTCAGGGAAAAAAGATCCCCCTCATCTCCTTTTTCATCATTTACAGATGCTTTATGCACAGTTTCTAAAGACTGGCTAGGGATTACTCCATCTTCTCTTCAGCCAGGCTGAAGTTTAGATGTGCAGCTATTTGAGGGAGGAAAAAAAGGAGAAAACACTAAGGTTTTTTTGTGAGTGACAACCCAAGAACTGGTGTAAGTTTCTGTGTTTGTTGAAGAAGTTTTCATCTTAAAACACCACTGTAAAGGGAGGTACAGGGTGTGTTGCAGGTGCTGAACACCCCATGCTACCTCCTGGTGCTGCAGCACGGGCGTGTTTGCATTGTCCCTCAACGATCGCTGGAAACGAGACTCACCAGCATCAATTAATTACACCCACTCATTACACAGATGAATTAGACTGGCTCAAATCAATAGCATTAATGAAATGTCATTTACTCAGAAGCCACCCCTAAGCCAAGTGAGCTGGTGACGCTGGGCCAGGCTCCTGCTGTTGGGGCACGTCGAGGCACCGAACTCGCTGTGTGCCGCTGTGGGTGATGCTGGAGCCATGGCTCAGCCGGCACCACGGTGGGGACAGGCAGAGCATCACCGGATGGACAAAGCATTGCCGGACTGACAGAGCATGGCCAGATGGATGGGGCATCACCAGAAGGGCAGAGCATGGCCAGATGGACAGAGCACCACCAGGTGGGCAGAGCATCCCTGGATGGGCAGAGCATTGCTGGACGGACAGAGCATCGCTGGACAAATTGAGCATCGCCGGATGGACACGGCATCATCAGATAAGTAGAGCATCATCAGATGGGCAGAGCATCACCAGATGAGTAGAGCATCGCCAGTCAGGCAGAGCACCACTGGATGGGCAGAGCATCACTGGATGAGTAGAGCATCGCTGGATGAGTAGAGCATCACCGGCCAGACAGAGCATTGCCAGATGGACAGAGTATCACTGGACAGGCAGAGCATCACTGGATGGACAGATCATCGCCAGATGGGCAGAGCATCACTGGACAGGTAGAGCATCACTGGACAGGTAGAGCATCACTGGATGGGCAGATCATCTCCAGATGGGCACAGCATCGCTGGACAGGCAGAGCATCACCAGATGAGTAGAGCATCATCAGACAGGCAGGGCATCACCAGACAGACGGAGCATCACCGGGTGAGTAGAGCATCATCGGATGGACAGAGCATCGCCAGACAGGCAGAGCATCACTGGACAGGCAGAGCATCGCCAGTCAGACAGAGCATCGCTGGATGGACAGGGCATCACCGGACGGGCAGAGCATCTCCGCGCGGCCGCCACCGTGATGCCGCAAAAGAGCAAACTTTGGCTGTGCTCCCTTTTCAAAATGCAACTATGTAAAGGTCACAGAGGAGGAGATGAAACTAGGAGTTGTAATAAGGAAGGAGAAATAAAAAATAATGACAGAAATAAATTGTCATAAGAGGGGATACAGTTATGATTTATTGTGATATTCTACAAATTTGGAGGTGATTAAAAGCCACCTAAAATTCACATTAACAAGTCACATAAAAATGGAATTAAACTAGTGGGCATAATGTGGCAGGGTATAAAGAAAAATCATGACAGAAATAAATTGACAGAAGAATGATACTATTCAAGTTTTACTCTGTCGCGTCACACTGACAGGAGACTAGTATTTTAATTTCAGAGTTGTGGTTGAGTTTTTGGAGTTCATTAAAGGCCCACATTAAGAATCTCATAAAAGTGAGAAGAAATTAGTGACCATAATGTGGCAGAGGAAATAAAGAAACAATAATGACAGAAATAAATTGACAGAAGAATGATACACTTAATGTTTCACTCTGACACCCTCTATTAATAGGCCGCTGCAAGCTGGAGCAAATGTCATTCATATTTTAGCCAAAGTATACCACTAATTAGGCCGGCTTTCTGCACTGGAATTAAATTTGAGATCCCTCACCTTTAGAGTGGGATCATTTGAATTCGAAAGAAAAGAGCTGGTGACAGAAAAAAAAACTTTCTGCTCGGGCTCTTCTAATGAGATAAAATTCCCCCTTCTCCCCATTTCCTAGCTATAATTGCTGATTATGTTGTTACACAGGAGCGGCTCTCCGCTCTCTCCTCCCCATCATTATGATTTAGTCTGGCATATCGGGGTGCTTCAAACACGGACTGAAGTGGTTTGAGTCTAATTTAGCACTCATTTAGGCCGCAGGTACCGACGAAGGTAAACACCGCATTGTTATAATTAATTACCCCTTAGGCCTAGCCAGGCCAGCTCTGTTTCAGCTGACCCTTATAATAATAAGGCTTAGGGGCATATTGTATTTCTTTTGACAGATTAATTAGAAATTCAGCCGTGGAGGTACAAAGCAACTCTGTCATGAATATTTAAATGGACTGACACAAAAAATCATGAAAGGGCTGCTGAACTACATGACAGACAGGGGATATTAGCCAAGTGATTCTAATCAATAATCTCTTGATCTCTTACATATTAATACACTGCCTGCTGTTATTAAGCTCCATAATAAGGAAGGGGAGAGAAAGTTAGTGTAGCTCTGCTGTAGGGCTCGCCGGGCCCCCAGTGTATACACTAACTGACGGAGAAAATGCACAGAGGAGCCGAGCCTCAGCCTCTTCAATCTCATCCAATCTTAAGGAATGGCAGCTCTGAGCATCGCCGGCCGGATAATTATTGGCCCTGACAAGGTGAAGGCGTTTGCAGGCAAATGAGATGGGAAGTAGGATAAGTCCCCAGACCACCCAGCGCAGGGCACGCTCAAAACCAACCGCGCGCTACCGGGCGGGCTTGTATTTGCTTTAGCAGGGGAAATATGGGAATCACAGCGCTTTTGAGTCGTGTTGAAGGGTCAGTGACAGTCGAACACCGGGAGCTTGCTGTTACTGTTGTTAATGTTAACTTTAACACCAAGTCAACTGGATTTACCCCCGGTCCCTTTGCTCATCTCCTATAACATCAAGGCCACCGAGTGAATTAAGCAGTGTAGTAGAGCTGAATATCATCTAAATTCATTACAGCCGATTCCTCCTGTAAATGGGGGAGGAAGGCACGCGCGTAGCTCGGGAAATGTGCCGCCGCCACATCACCAAAGACTTTCTTTGTGCTGCACAGGCTCGGGGTTGGGTAGAGAGTTGGCCCCGGCAACGCGCCGGCGCTGGAGAAAGGGGGTTAGTGTATTGAGAACTGTAAGTATTCGCCGAGCTAATATGGTCTGTTATCTCCGAAAAACGATCCCTGCAATGTGCTCGTGTGGTGCGAGAGAAAGGGCTCAGCTGGAAAGGGAACTGGACCGGCTCCAGTATCTGGCTAAACAACTTTAAGAAAAAAATATTAAATGACAGAAGCAGGGAGCGATTATTAACATATTTAAATCGCATGCACACAATGTTCAGATGGGATTATAGGGACGATGTCAGCTTTTTTAAAAAATGATTCGACAGCCAAAACATTAGATTTTTCTTTTTTGTTTTGATTAAAAGTGAATGCCGGGGCTGGTGCGCACCGGCACTCCCCCGCAGCGCCTGCGGGCACGGCAGCCTGGCCGAGGCCAGGAGGAGACAATTTGGATTTCAGACCTGGCTTTGCCTCATCACAGAAAACCCCACAAAGGTTGCAGGACTCGCAGTGAATTTGCCTAATTTCCGTGGGACAGCTGGGCGGAGGAGAGGGTTGCAGGACATATTTGTATACAGAACATATTCGATGCCACCCTACTCCCGTGGCCTTAGCGTCCCACTTTCTAACAAGTCCAGGCTGGAGCTGATAGTGATATCAGAAGCCTCTTAGCCCCTAGTAACTCATCCTGTACTTCTACCCTTAGTTTGTTCTGATTAGGTGATTAGAAGAAAAAGAGAAAAAAAAAAAAAACAAAGGGAAAACCCAGTGGGAGCAGCTTAATGGGCAACCCCAAAAAGATCTAAGACCCCAGTGCCACCAGAAGACGACTTTGGCAAGCTGTGAAACCACTCCTGATCGGGTGGGAAGCCTCCTGGAATTGGGGGCAGCCCCGGGAGGGTGCCCCGGGTGTCGCCGCTGATTTCCTCTCCTGCGGGTGCCGCAGAAGGGGCGGAAAGTCTTTCCATGAGGACAGGGTTCAGGATGGGGGTAGGAGGGAATCGTGCCCAGCTGTCTAGCATGCTGTGACAAGATGTTATTTCATGTTGTGATTGCACATTGAACGGTTTCCTAAACTCCGCTTCAAAAATCATACGTTTGCGGGCAGAGTGCCATCATAGTGTGAGGAAAAAAGCCCTGTCCCACTTACAGGCCTCATCTGGTGAAGGATTCGCTGCTGTGAGTGAACTCAGTAAATGCTTGGGGTTTTGCCGGAGCACTAAGTTAAAAATACGTAAATCTTAAAAGCGCGTTTATGCTTAAAAAACCCCTACCCTGAATTTATCAACACTTATATTTGCAGGTCACACTTTACTTGCACTTATAAGTTTAAGTCTAACCCTTCTCATTACTTCAATGCTGCTTTTAAACCTCTAATGCATATTTAAGTGGTAGTATTAAAAAACAGTGTGTCAACTGCCATTGATGTGCAATGTAGGGCACTGACCCTTTGAACGCATTATCATGTCATTGGACCCATTAAATGCAGCCATTTCTGTTGCTCTTAATTGGGTTGTGCAGCGTGTAGCGGTTGCAAGTGGTTACAGTTTATGCCATGAATTATAATAACAATAATATCGGTTAGCGTAGCAGAGATCTATAGGGGTAACAAATGCATGTGCTCAGCGGTTGCTGAGAGTATCGCGTCCATTCAACTCGTCACCCCTCCCCTTTAAAAGTAATAGAAGTTTAATTTACGAGATCAAAATCAGCTTGTGGCCACTACTCCGCCCATGCCTCTTAATTAAACGGAGCATCCTCTTCCAAAGCAGTGTTACTGGGCTGGTTCTGCTCATGAAACAACGTGCTGTTCCCCATGAATCAGTTTTTTTATGTGTCTGGCCCTGAAAAAGAAACCCGATACATCCTATCTGCTTTGGGTAGGAAACTGCAAGTTCTCTTTCCTTTTTTTTTTTTTTTTTCCTTTTAAAAAATTGGATGTCAGAATTCATTTGGACTAAGGCCAGGGTATTTTATGGCAAGTTTCAGCAGCTGAAAATATTTGCATCTGATTTATAAAGTTTTGCAAATCCATGTAAATGCGAGACAGAGCCTAATGACGGTGGCACTGCCTGCCATGCTGTTACAATTAGCGGTTGGCCCACACCGCGTCCCTGGCATGGACGTGGCCTCAACTTTGGATCCTGAGTTGGGTTTCCAGGGGCCAAATCAAAGCTCTAGGCCCTGACGCTCCTGAAACGCAGAGATCTCTGGAGTTGGCTCCAAATTTTATAGCCAGGACCCATTTCCAATAATTAGTACTGTTGTCTTTAAGTATCAATGGAAGTCACGATGTTTTATCATTTGCAGCTGGACACGCATGAGTACCCTTCTCGCTGGTCTGCTGCTCCGCAAGAACAGATAATTAAGAACAAGGAAAACAGACCCCAAGCAAATGCCAAACTAAATGTCCAAATGCAAAATATGTAGTAATTGCAATAGTAACAGTGGTGATGACAGCAACAATCATTTCTAGCCTAGCAGTTTTGTTTATAAAAATGTTAGTAAAAGGTGCGGAGCTGGAAACAAATAACTTTACCTCAGCCCCTTTATTGCAAAAACATAATAAAGTGCAAGCCAAGAAGTAAATTCATTGCGAGTCGTATTAAAGGTTTTGGACCGAAGTGAAGCTGTTACAAACTACATCTGTAAAAATTGTGTAATTATTATGGGTGGGTAAAATCTGGCAAGAATTATTTTCTTAAGTAAAGCGTAAAAGAGAACAGATGTGCTGTAACTGACACATTTATTTTTTTCCAGTTTCCCTAATTCTGTACAAAAAGTTGATCTCATTTATCATATTATTCAATGGATTTCAAATTAGCGAGGCAACGGTGACTTTTTTCATTGTCCCAATTTTAATGCCTGAGAAAAGAAGGGGGGTGGGGAAGGCTGTCTCACCGCAAGAAAATTAATTTGTTTTATTGGGCACTGAAAACCCAAGTCTTTTGTCAAACAGAGAAGAAAACATATATTTGGAGGGAGAGCTAGGTCACTAGTTAAATGTCAAGGTCTGCTAAAATCAAAAGGTAGGAGGGGTGGGTGACAATGAAATCTAAGTAGAAAACCATAAACGTAAAGAAACACCACTATTTCTGGGCTGGGGTGGAATGAGAAAAATGGCCAAAGACAAAGATAGGCAGCCTGGGTCTGGAAGTAATTATGGCCAAGTGAAGACAACTGAATTCCATATTACTTTGGTGGATGTCTGTAAAGGCAGTTTGGGGAGGTATTTTGGTAAGGTTTACTTTTTGGAGCTTAGCAACATAAATTTGTTGTCACTGAACTATTAAATAAAATAGACACATGTTGGCAAAGAGCGCGCAGCCGAGGGATGGAACTGATTAAGGGACAGCCTATGAAATAATAGCTTAAATGGGCCCACTGCAGGATTTTAATATCCCATGACAACACTCAATTGTCAAATTCTGCTGGAGTGTCCAGGATGCTACTAAAATTAAGCCAGAAATTCCTAGATTTATTCTATTTTTTTTACAGCTAAGAACAGGAAATGCCAGTAAGCTGTGAGAATCTGAGCAAGAAACAAGAAACTGGGAAGAAAAGAGGATGGTCTAAAATTTTATGAGATTTCTGCCATTAAATCTATAACAAATGTCTTTCACCTACACACGATAAAGAGGCAATGTGGGATTTTAATTGGACTTTTGGCTTTTCTTCATTTGATTTAAACCTAGGTAGAATTTCAAACAATAACACTGGAACACCTGGTTAACACGTTAGATGATATGTATAGTTGTAAATTGTGGTTTTAATAGGTGCTCACTGGGGGATTGCAAAGGGTCCCATTGTTCGGCTTGGCAGATATTAAAAAAAGTTCATGAACTACTGGGATTTAAAACCCGCTCACATGATTTTAATATTGCTCCAGTAATGTAATTTGATAATTTGACCAAACTTGTGGCCAATTTGTGGACAGAGAATCTAATGGTCACGTTACGTGATTAAAGTACCCTGATACAGGACTAAGCACAACGCCCGCTTTAATTTATTGCAACAGGCCAAGCTGGAGAACAGCAACAGTTACTGAAATCTGATAATCATCATATTACATGGGCATAATCAAAGAAACGCATGGAGGAAGTCTGCTTCCAAGAACAAACACAACCCACAAATACTCTGCACATTTCTCCAGTGCAACAACGACCCAGCGTAAACCTTTTTGGCAAATGAGTTTCCTCTTCCTTTCCAGTTCAAGAACAAGGACCCATCAGGCTTAAAAGACAGCAATCACTTGAAATGACTTTTTTTTAAGCTTTTAAGAAACGTGGGTCTAATTGTGCCATTTGAGTGTGCGTTCTGACTTTAGGCCTCCTGCATACAGTCAATGGAGAGAAGAGGACTGCCAAACTGGAGGGGTCATTAATGGAGGGAGTTTGGGTGAGGAGTGCACATTTGAAGGAAATCACACCGTCATTCCCACTTACTGCACTCTGTTTCAAATTGCAGAGAAGTTCTGGAGAGCGTGAGCTCGAGACAACTCAACCTGCATGAGCCCCTGGGACCCAACCGGCTGCCTGACTCTGTAGGTCTACTCTCCACAAAAGGTTGACGAGATCAGGGTAGCATCTGACATGGGTTGTCACCATTTGGTTTAGAGGACTCTCAGATGGGTAAAGAACCATGTAGATGATGGGACTGAGCACCGTGATTGGTAGTGGTGCTGTGTGGGGTTCTAGCACCCATCCTGGGATACTTCTGTGGGATGTCCTCCCTCATGGCTGGGGATAGTGGTGGAGCACACTCACAAGCAGGTCCCCCAGGGACACTCAGCTGAGGGATGCATCCATACGCTCCAGGACTATGTTGCCCTCAAAGGGCTGCAGGATGGGGCTGAGGGCACTAGGCAAAACTCAGCCCTGTGCCCAGGGAGGAGTAGCACTGGCAGTGACAGTGGCGGGGGTGCTCCATCAGCAGTGCAGCCCTGAAGCGGGTACTGCGGGGATGGGGTGCTCAGCACCAGCTGGCTTCCCCATCCTGCTGGCCCAAAGCCTCTCATGCTCCAGAGCAGTTCAGCCCTTGAACTTGCCTCTGCTCCCAGTTTAAACACCAAAGTCAGCAAACTGAATTCAGACCGTGAGTACCTCCTCCTCCTTTCAGACCTGATGCTGAAGAGACCTTGGCGATACAGTTTTTAAATCATAGAACTTATTTCTCTTTCCTGGAGTATTTTGTCCTTCCATGCACAGCAGTAAAGTCCTCCACTACTTTTCACTTGCCTGATTGTCTGTTCAGGTGCCTCCAGCTGCAGGTCCCTGCCCCATTCCCTTTGTTGTACCTCTGCTTTCATTCCAGTGGATATTTGTCCTTAGTTTCTTTGCATCTTTGTGGAGTTTCTTGAGCAAGTTCGAATAATAAACTCAACCCAAAAACTTTTCCCACGTCTCCTTTTCTGTTTACGCTCCTGCTGTAACTGTACACCTTGCTTTCCTCCTCCGCTTTCCCACTTAGAAATCTTTCATAGATAACAAGACCTCCCCGAGGCCCTGATTCAGCAGAGCGCTTAAGCATGTGCTTAACTTTAAATACCTTTGTAAAAGCTTTTGCTGAATCAGGATCTTAGGGTTTCTCCTCATCTAACTGCTGTTCTCCCATGGTTATTTCAGTATTTGCTTACGGGAAAATCTGAGCACAGTGTTCATGGATGATGTCAGCAGGTTTTTTGCCCCATCCAGCTAAAGTATTTAGATGCACTCAGCATAAGAGCGAGGCAAACGGCATGCAGCAGGTAATCCGATGCCCATCAGGCTCTATACTGTGGGCTTCACGTGTAAAAAAGTTTTGAATGCTGCTGCTATCGGGTCAGTTCCGCCAGTGACTTGTAGTGGTGGTAACGATGACAAACCTCCCAGGCATCTAAAAATGTGTAGTGCTTCATCTCAGTTTCCGCTGAGAAATTTAGATCCTAATCCCAACAGTATTCAACCACTTGGTTTTTACAAATTTCGTCCAAATGGCCGAGAGATTGCCATGCAGCCATATATATTTTTATCCTAATAGCTGCTAAATACAGCTGGTTTTAAAGAAGAGGTTATTGTCCTTAATAAACTGTTGATACATAAATGTTTAATTCCCTTTGCCAGGAGGCAGCGGGGTGATGAGTCTGTAATTCATTTTAAAAGATATCATGGACTAGTGCAAATATGACGGTAATTATTCATTACAACGGGAGCCAGCTGTAGTCCATACCAATCATGCCAACCCTTTCACTTTGAATATTTTTTTTAATACTCTGCTGATATACGTCACCTTTTCCTTTCAAACTGCAACCACATAAAAAGTTGTTGAGCTGCAAGGTGAGTTGTAGTGAGATTTACAGAGTCTGCCTCCCTCCTTCCTGGGAGCACGAGGAGGTCTGGTCCTGTAAGAAGGACTTCCTGGGGCTTCTCCTGGTGGCTGGTGGTGTGTCTGGGAGCCAAACTTGTAAGAAAAATGGTGCAGCGAAGTGCAAGTGGAAAGGCCTGACACTCCGCCAGGTTAACCTCCCATGACCGTTACCAACTGCGCCACGTGATGCAAAAGGGCTGTAAAATGTAAAGCAGGAGAAAACAGGACCATTGTATTTAGTACTTGTTTCCTGCTTCACCATGCATGGATTTACGTGGTTTCCCACTCTCCACGTAACACCTTCCCTTTCCCTGTGCTGAAGGACTGAAGGGCTCAGAGGCAACTGAGACTGGAGAAGTCTTGGCCACACCATTCGATGTCTGGGAGCAAAGCTGGCGGAGGGGGGAGCTCATGTGTAGGTCTCTGCATCCAGCTCTGGACCTGCCAATATAACAAGGACATGGAGCTGTTGGAGCAGGTCCAGAGGAGGCCCCGGAGATGCTGGGAGGGCTGGAGCCCCTTTGCTGTGGGGACAGGCTGAGAGAGCTGGGGGGGTTCAGCCTGGAGAAGAGAAGGCTCAGGGGAGACCTTACCTTCCAGTACCTAAAAGGGGCCTGCAGGAAAGCTGGAGAGGGACTTTTTACAAGGGCTTGTCGTGATAGGATGAGGGGCAATGGCTTCAAAATGGAAGATGGTAGATTTATATTAGATATTAGGAATAAATATTTCACTCTGAGGGTGTTGAGGCACTGGCCCAGGTTGCCCAGAGCAGCTGTGGCTGCCCCATCCCTGGAGGGGTTCAAGGCCAGGTTGGACGGGGCTTGGAGCAACCTGGGCTGGTGGGAGGTGTCCCTGCCCAGGGCAGGGGGTGCCACTGGGTGGCCTTTAAGGTCCCTTCCCACCCAAACCATTTTATCATTCTCTGTGAACACACCTCAGCAAACTGGAAAGAACAGGGCAAACACAGAGGACCCAAATGATATTGGATGGATTTTTCTTTTTTCCTTTGCATTAAACATTTTGTGCACGTTCAAGTTAAGTAAAGGACAGGCCAACAATTTTTTTTTTCCTCCTGCAGTAGCTTGATTTTCCTCCTGCAGAAGCTTAAATTATTTTTTGAAGTTTTTTCTTCTTTTCCTGTCTCAGATGGGAGAGGAAGTTCATATTTTTTAAAGGGTCATGTCATACAAAAAAGAGAACAAACACCCTCTTATAGGATCTAGTACCTGTCTGGGTTGAATATACATTTTGGGGTAAATTGTAAAAACATATTAAAATCTCTCTGCAAGTCTCATTTTGCTTTGATGTGTGATGTGAACTGCTCAACTGATGATGGCGAGGCTGTGGGTGTTTGGGGTTCTTTAAACCCCTGTTATCAAAATATGGTGTAACTTTACCTCAATAACGCTACATCTCTCTTTTTCTCTCCAGTCTAAAGCTTTTGAGGCACGAAAAAGTATTTTCTTTAGTTTGGAAAATCACTTAACACGTTCAAGATTTAGTTAGAAGTAAATAATAATTATTAGAAGAAGGCAATCTCTCCCAAATGCCAGGGAAGTTTGGGGATTAGGCTGAAACATACCGTTTAACACCACAGGCCAATGTCCAGCGCTGAGCTTTGAACTGAAGTTTAGAAAAATAAACAAATTCCTCCTTATATGCTGAAGGCTCAACACTGACCTAATGACTCCATGGCAAGCTAGGGTCATCCCAATAGATTCATATGAATTAGTTTGGGTTTATATGGATGTGAGAAGACCCGTGCGTTGGCCAGCAGACTGGAGTAGACACAAAATTGTCCCCAGTAGCTTGGGGAAGTTACTGAGAAAAGGCTTCTTCCAAGCTCTCTTGTACTAGAAGCAGGAGTGGAAAGATCGAATTGGTTCGTTTTAATGAAATACGCTATCGCTTTCAGTTTATACCAAAACACTATGGAGAAAAATTTGATCTTCTAAGTGATCCAAGCCAAAGCAAGCCAAATTAATCTCAAGCAGATCCAATATAGCACGCTGTAGTCCTGATGGCCTGCGTGAACCCCCTGGAGAATGCCGGCAGCCACACAAATGTCCGTTTTTCCAGGTTCACCACGGCTAACGCTCGCAGACTGAGCACACAGTGCCAGCGCTGGAAGACGGCAGGGTCTCTGAAGGCCCAGCCTGAAATCTTTAGCAAACCCCATGTGTCTTTCATTCATTTCAATAGGAAACGTCGTGGGACTCGTGAGATTCCATTCATTTTTTTCAAGCAGTTGTACTAAACGTGTCTGATTAAACACCGCACGCAGCACAACGCGTGCTCTGGAAGGAAAGTTTCCTCTTCACAGCGAACCACGCAATTTAATAATAGTCAGGCAGTATTTAGAGAAGAGGCTTAATTGGGATACTCCTTGTCGTGGGTAACATTGAGTTACATTTTACGACTTGCGAAAAAAGACACGCTGTAAAGTCATGTAAACGTTGCGTGTTTAGTTCCTGTACACCAGTAAATAGCAGCTGAACTGGCACTATTAAATGTTCAATTTAAACACATACCCAGATACCTCTCCTCCTCTAAATCAACAGTTTTTCCCTCCAGAGTGATGTCAATAGACTGCTGCACATGGTACTTTCTTTTTTTTAATAATATCTTCATTTTAATGTGGATATTGCCTTTTCACCTGGGAGCAGGGCTCTATTGAAATTCTAATGGGAGAGCGTATTCTTTAACATGAGAATACCGAGGGCCCGCGTAGACGCGGAGCAGAATGAGAGATGGAGCATTAGCTGCTTTTTCTCCCTCCAGAAGAGGGGCCTATGTGGGTCAGGCTTGCGGGGTTTTTCCCTTCCTATTTGCCTTCAGTTTCATAGCAACAATAATTTTAAACTTTATATTCAGCGGAGGAAAAAGGAATCCAAATGCACCTGAATTACTGTACTGTACGAGGGAATTTAATTAAGAATATACACATTAGAATTTCAGTGGGAGCACCTATTTAATGTTACTTTATTAAGCCTTCTATCAAACCCTTTTTTATGTATATCAGTTGATATACAATTAATCTGCTCTCTTGTGAGAAAAAAATAGCACCTGAGGTGGATGAAAAGTGTCAGATTATAATAATTATAAGCAGCTGTTCGCTTGGAATCACCTCTGGCCTACATGGGGGATGCTGTGAGCTACCACTTCTCACAACAGACCACCTCATTAGACTTGACCTTCCCAGCTGGGTATTTCATTTGTGTTTTTTTAATGGGTTTGTATACTGCAAATCGCAGCCCCTCGCCAAGGCTGCCTCTTTGTTGCTGTAACAAAAGGGAGCAATGCAACTTTAAAAAAAAATCACTGCTACTGTATGGCGGCGCGATGCCACTGGAGGGGTAGGTGACACCCCGGTACGGGACCGGTCCTGCAGAGCACGTCGTTGTCTTGCTTGGGGTAAACGCTTTTTTCTCAGCTTTCAGGCAGTTCTGTTCTGCTTTGTCTCCAATTGTTAAAAAATAAATGTTTGTGCAGTTCTTGCAGTGACGGTTGGCATCCCAAACTCCACCGGCGACCGGCACCGAGGCGCCCGAGACGGAGAACCGCATCCACGGTGGAGAGCATCCCTCGTTCAGGCGGCGAGGGATAAACCCCCACCTCTCCGGACCAAACTGGAGACCAACGCAAGAGAAATTTTATCTGTGCAGGAGTTTGTGAGTGTGCCATGTGTAAACGTATGCGGAGAGACAGCATTCTCACAGACGCGTTTCGGGCACCATATATATGTGCACATGTACATATAAAATTAAGAGATTAAAAAAGCTTCTGAACAATATATCTGGTTTCTTTTCCCCTTCCATTTATGTTTGTAATAAACTCACTCTCATACAATTAGCCTCAATTGTTTTTATATCTTCTGAGGCAATAATATAGGCAGCCTGGGGAATACAGTAGTAATCCGTATACCTGTGTTCATTTACCCAAATCACTATGGTTACAGCCAGGGCAAATTGTTTACTGTGAGAATCTTTGGAGCCCCTTTCCAGATACTAATGACCTTTCTGTTCATCCAATAACATCAACAAACCAGGGAGGCTGCCCACACCATTAAAGCCAATTGCCTCTCAAGTTACTGAGGGAGTTGTGCTTTTCCTCATTTATTTTCTCTCATCTGATGTAACTCACATGCCACTTTCTTGTCTTTAAAGAAGGGGAAAAACTGTGGATTATTGATTTGCTTCTGAACAGAAGACCAACCTAAAAGCCCCAATGAATTGTCACTCATTATTGAAATTACTGAACACTAATTAAACTGGCAGCTCAAATCCCAACAGGCCACACTCATCTGAAGCTGAAATTCAGACACTTGGACAGTGGAAGAGAGAAAGCGTTAGCAACCACCAGGATTGTAATAAGCTTTGCATTAATTTTTTGTTTCTTAAAGGCACATGCAAGGTTTGTCACAGAAGAGGCAACATGCTACCTGAGGCTGAGGTTGGACTGGCAAGACCTTTTTTCTGGTTCCCTTCCAGGAGGCATCGTTTCAAAGGGGAATCCTGCGGTTCCTGGACAGTGCTCCCTTCCTCGTCCGACAACCCGAGTGCCGTAGAGCAATGCAAAGACCGACTCCGGTGGCGTTGCCAGAGGAAAGGGTTTAGCTTTTAAACTGGCTGGCTGGGAGGAAACTGAGTCAGAAAATATACACATCCGCACGCCTGTGATACTGCCCCGTCTTCCTGAGCAATAATAAATGCTAAAGATCATCTGGAATTCATAGAGCCCAATTTATAAAAAAACATCTTTGGCCCATTTTCACAGGGTGTTCAAACTACGTATAAATTATGCATGCCCATAGTTAATCAACCTCAATTTTTTATTTATTTTTTTTTTCCCTTGCCTGAGAAGTAACCCTTCATTTGTTCAACTTCAAAGAGGGCAGAACGAGCAGAGAGAGGGCTGGGCTACGTATTCGATTTGCACTCTGCATTTCTGACCAGGACTTTATGGTGATGCTGCTGGTAGGGAGGGAAGTGAAGAAGAGACCTGGCCTCGGTCATCCCATAGGTCCCTCTCGGTTTTATAGCCCATGCTATACAATACTCAAAGGACAGGGAAAAAACCCAACCACAGGCACTTATGAGAAATGTTGGATCTTGGATCGTTATAACCTGTTCTTTAGAATTATGGCTCCCGCTGTTAGAGGGGCATACACACATCCAGCACTGCATATAGAGTGCCCTTTATAAATATGGCTTACCGTGTATGTTCATCTTGTGCCGGAATTGGTTTGGAAGAAATTGCAAAACAATTTTCACTCTTCTCTCTATACACACATTCCTACTAAATTTCCCAGCAGCTGGTCCTTGGGACACGACTGGCAGAAGGCTTTCGAGTGAAAGCTGGAGAGAGAAATCTTTTAGGCAAATATCACTCTAGATGAAACACTTTGCGCGTTGCCGAGCGGAGCAGGGCCCTTTTCCATCTGACAGCTACAAAAATTGAATCTTGCTGCTTACGCTGCAGGCTTCAATTGTTTTAAAAGTTTTGCAGAAGGCAGAGCTGCATGGTGTAGACACCGTGAGGTCCTTCGAGGGGTGGAGTGTTTTTGGAAAGTCTAAGTAAAATTATTAATTATTTAATTCTTCCAATAAAAAATTAATTGAATTTTAGAACAAAAGAATGTGAAAATATCACCCTTCTATATTTAGGTTTGGAAACTAAGCTGTGGGGAGTGACTTAGGAAAGAAGGGAGTGGAAATGACAATGTCCCATTGTATTCTGCTTAACCCATAAGCTGATAATATCCCTTATGCTGTTGAGTTCATCCTATCTCAACACCATGAAATCTAAGGGGAAGGAATCAGCAGTGGTCTTAACATGGAAAGCTACTCGATGGACTACCCTTGTTCGACGTTCACTGCCATACAAGGTCCCAGGTTGATGCAAGCCAAAAGGCACCCATGTACAAAGGATGCCTTGGCCAGACCTGGGATTTTAAATGACGTCTGGATACCTGGGACTGTTAGAAAAAACCTTCAGCCCACCTACAGGTTTGCCCCAGCCTACGTTTGGGTGTCACCTTGGCAAGGAAGCGGGTTGGGATGGTTGTGGATGGTGGGGCATGGCAGAACCGTGCAGACGTATCACTGCTGCCCTGGACCCGGTCCTGCAAGGTGTTATGTACCCAAAGGCCTGGGATCCCCACTGCATTTTGAGCACCAGGGATGTGCTTGAAGCTCTGAGCCAAACCAAGCCACAAGTGGCCACCAGGAGGGACCTGTCCGTGGGAGCAACTTCTTGCAGCAAAAGGAGCCAAATAATGATTGAATATTCAACCGCTTCCAAAACCTAACCTGAGTCTTTAAAAGAGAGCTCACCCAGCCCTTATTCTTACCGCTGAGATGAATTTCAGCTTCTGCAGTGGCGTACAGACAGAGGTGAGCATTTATAACGGCTGTGCCGTGGCTGTTAAGTGCTGCCATTTCATTGTACTTGGAGGGGGAGTAGTTTAGCAAGACTGCTACCAACAAACAGCACAATATTTCCAGGCGTCTCTTTTGCAAGTCACGGTCAAGAGGAAAATAATTTCCATATGCTGGCCTTGTGTCTTGATTTTTATAGGGGTCAGAGGGATATTTATTCCCCAGAGCGATGCTTAGTTTTTCTAAAAAAAGTCATGCTCCCTATTTTCTTAAAACCTTGGATTTAAACCAGGATTCAGTTATTTAATTCTTCTCTTAAGTAAAAATTAGGACAAACTAATATTTATTTATTTTAAAATATCCTCTGTAGCTTTACAATAAATGGTTAGAGCACAGTGCAATCCTCCTCCATACACGAAGCATCTTTTTAATATGCCCTATCATGAAATTAATTGGACATTAAATAGCAGGAGAAAGACATATAATAAAACCTGCAGTTATCACAGTTCCCAGTGTGACAATACCCAAAGGTTTGAAGGTTTAGTTAAGCTCCAAAAGTTTAAATACTTTTCCAAACCTCGTTGGGCTAGAAACGAGCAGGCTTTCTCATCAGGATTCCCAGTATTCCTGGGTTTGGCCGTGGCTACGCAGACTGTCAGAAAAGCCTTTGTTACAAACCTCCACTAATCCCACTTGTGTCAAAAATGAGGAAATGCAGTGCTCGTGCACCAGCAGCGCCCAGAGGAAAGTTAATCATTTGGGCTTTTCAGGAAAAAAAAAAATTAAAAAAAAGGGGGTTTGGAATTATTCCTATCCGAAATGTACCCTGTCCTGATTAGACTTCAGAAGAAAAAGATTAAGCAATCGTTTCTGCGTCGGTATTTGAGAAACTGGGAAAGCTCTGTCCAAAGCTTAGGCATGCCAACTGTGACTGAGTACTTTAAAATCTTGAGCGGAAAGTGTCTTTTTCAGGAAGAATCAAAGCTTCTTAAGTTCATCTTTTTTTTGAAACTCTTTGGACAGCTCTAATTGGGTTTCTGTGTGTGCAAAACAAGTGAGTCCAAAGTGTAACAGGATGCTGAAATGATACGAGGGGCCTCTTGGCAATTAAAGCTAGGTGCCCTCATTTCCTTGCAGAATGCGTGCCCTGGGCGCCTCGTGTCTTCCAGAAATCCAGGCTGCTTCCTGCCCCACCGGCACGTGTACGTGGTGTGTGGGACGTACGTGTTGTGTTGGATGTACGTGGTGTGTCGGATGTATGTGGTGTGTCAGGGGGTTCACCCATACGGGGTGGCTGGAGGGAACCATGTGCAATGTGAAAAGGAGAATGAGCCCCTGCAGCTCCAGGGGGCTTAAACCGTCTCTCCAAAACACAAAAATCCCAGGGAAAAAAGCTCTGTTTCAAAAAAAAAAAAATGTTTATTTTTAAAAAACCCTAGACTTTGAAAATCAAGTAGACACTTGTAGTTGTAAAACTAATCTTCCTTAAAAAAACTCTTCACGGGGGAAAAAAATACCCAATCTTTGTATTACTCTGTGAAGATTTTGCATCTGGGTGCTCCTAAGGTTTACAAACTTTTCCATAACGCAGCTCAGAGAGACCAGGCTGGGAGCGAAACCCTTCCTTCGAGAGCTTTACAGTTGTGCGACAATATGGCTCTTCCCTGACTTTATTTTTGACTTCCTGTGAGAATTAAACAGATTGAAATGTACTGAGTTTGGGAGTGAAGGGATAAACGTCTTAATTAACTGCCCGGAGAGCGGTTCCTAGCTGGGTTGGCAGCATGTTGTCTCCGACGGGCCTTTCATGGTCCAGAGGCAAATAATAAGGTATGGCAAAGATACGAGAATTTTTTCAGGTCGTGTTCTTCGGAGTTGACAGCAGGCAATAGAGCGACCTCACCAAATTTCTCTTGTTCTTAGGTTTCAGGGGAATGTTGGGGGTTTTTCCCCAACATTCTATTCTTTTTCTCAGAATAGAAATCAGGGTATAACTTTGCGTTTTCTGAGGCAGGGCCCGGCTGAAAGCATCATGCGTCTGGGCAGAAGCCTGGCGAGCCTGTAACACTTGGGGCTGAGCTGGGTGGCTGAGCGCTGAACAGACACAGAATTTAAAGTGCAATCTAATAGCAACGGTTCATCAAAAGACTAAGCCAGCTGTGGTGACAAAGATGGAGTTAAAGACCAAATAAGAAAGCATGCTTGGAAGAGTATCAAAAGTACATTGAATATTTGCGTTCCTTTTTTATTTTTTTTTTTTTAAATATATATGCATTTAGTCCCAAATTGTTTCAAATTTTTGATCCCTCTATTCTGATCTTTTTCACTGCCTCTTCCTAGACAAGAGATGTCAGGCAAGGACTGCCTCAAAAACCAGCACGGCATGACTCAAAGACAGGTCCTGATGCTAAAAGAAGTAGAACCTCCTATTCCAGCTGAACAAAAGGCAACCGCCAAGTCCTTGCCAATCTAGAAGCAAAATTTAGAAGATTCATTTTAAAATGCTCCTCCAGCTACTTCTTGAGACTGGTTTGGCTTGAGCCTGAAGAGGCAGTTATTTAAGCTCTTGAAAGAGACTAAAGGCTCAAATCTAATCTCAAATACTCAAACGTGTATCACCAGGTATCTCAAAAAATCCATGATTGCACTTGCACACGCATGCCCAGGAGTGTGTTTTCCAAGACACGCAGAGATGCAAACCCACGGTTTAGAGATTAGAAATGAGCTGCAACTGTTGAACTCAAATTTGCGTTTTTTTTTTTTTTAAATCTGTATCATGACCTTCTCAAAGAGTATAATTGTTTGATTACTGTGTTCTGTAGAATACTGAATTTCTAAACGTTTGGTGAATCACTTGCATGTTAATTCTTAAAAATAACTCTTTCATTTGTTATTACAATTCATTGATTTTTCTTTGGTTCTACAAATACACATCGGAGCTTAGCAATTCAAAGCACTTGTGTGTAACTGTGTGGACTCTGCTGTAAAATCTGACTGGCATTCCTTAGTGGAGATGAACCACCAGCCTTTTAGGTTGATGTAGGAAAGGTAGATCTTTGTGAGCTGAGTGCAGTTCCAACAGTCCCCACGTACCCTACATACAAATTTAGGATATAATGTGGAAGACTTGGTCTGGTTAATATTGGACTTGGATTTTGGATCATTTGGAGATAAAAATAAGGGCTTTTCCTGCTTGGAGTGATGAACGGACTTTGCTATTTAGGAACTATAAGTAAACTTGTCTCCCTTGTGTCATCAGCCGGTTCCAAGTAAAACTTCCAGATTCCCGTACAAATCTAATTTCATCAGTTCTTGCGCTATTAGACCGTGCAAAGAGAAGAAGTTAAGTCAGACAACCCACAACTGGAATCTGTTCTTCCCCCCGCGCATATAAAAATACACTGACTTTACAGAGCCCTACAGAGACTGGATACCCTTTGGCCAGCAACAGCTTGCCTCTCGCAAGGCGGGGGTACGCCTTGCCAAGCACTAACAACATAAAATCTTTTTGGCATGTGTCCCATCCCTCTGCAAGGGCTGGGGCAGGAGGGATGCTCGCCCGTAACGGGTACCACCTGCGCTCCGCTCCCCTCCGGTGTCAGCTGGCACGGCCTCCCCTCCCGTCGCTGGGGCTTCCAATGGGTGGCGATGAGAAAATTTGGATTCCTGGCAAAAGCAGGCGGGGCAAGTCTCGCCCTTTGAAAGGCTTGAAAAATGGGGGATGAGAATTTTTCCACAGTTGCAAAAGGCAATTTTTAAGGACAGGATCATGAAGAATGATTTGCCAAGCACATTTGGCTGTTGTTTAATATTTCATTTGTTTAGCACCTATCGTGCAGTGGGTGCTTCACAAACGAACACGGAAGTAAAAGTTTTCACCCCTTAATGTATAGAAGACATGGCTGTCACGAGCAACCAGCAATAATGGGAAAAGTAAAAAGGGAAAGAAGATCAGATGTTGCAGCCACAGGATTGTGTGTTTTTTCACAGCACTGTAGTTGCGCGCTTCAGGGGGGTTTGGTTGCCCGTTGCTTGTGCTTCACTGTTTGCTTGTCTTTAACCTGGTTTCCAGGTGAAATGAGGCTTGAACAATTGCACACTCTGTAGGAGCATCTGTCGGTCTGTCAGTCCTCCCAGGAATGTTTTTAACCTGTCGTACAATTTCAACCAAATTTCACAGAAGACAGCAAATTGCTGGGACTTCTTCCCATGGTTGCAGATTTTCTGTAGGACGAGTAAACCTTTTGGAGATGCTCTAAATAACACCAGTGCCTTTTGACTCCCTCCGTAGCCCGCTGGTAGGGCAGCAGTTGGCCTGAGGACGGTACACATCCATAGTAGAAGCGGGGAGGCACCTTCTTCAGGGCTTCTTATCCCTCAGCTCAGTGTCTCAGACTTGACATTAAAACAGAGTTGCAGAGAATCGACCTAGCTAAATAATTATTGTTTTGCCAACTCGCCTCAATGCTTTGCCCATTTACGTCACAAAGACATTGCTGGTAACATCCCGCCCATGCTTCCAGGTAGGCAGCAGATTTATCAGGAGCAGGAGAAAGAGCGCTTCATCCCCTGTCTCGGGGCAAGGTAGCTTTCTGAATTTTGTCAGGACACAAGACAACAGAGGGGATAACACATTTGTTGGTCCTCTTAGAAACCTTGCATGTGGCCAAGTGGAACACTTTGCGGGAGATCCCCTTGATTCTTGTGTTTCTTGCTTGCTTGATGCAACCCGGAGATAATATTTCTAGAACCTTTCTATTATTCATGGAGAAATCTGGACTAATAGCTCAACACCCTCCTAGTCTGATAAGCACTTTGCAAAGTAGATCCATATTGTGAATCACTTGATCTCTGTGCTGAATGTGGAAGAAGACAAAGTCTTCCATTTTGCTGTTAAATATAGAGTTTGGATTTTAAAATAAAAGATTAATTTATTCCCTTGTCCATTTCATAGATTTCCCTTTGCCTGTGCTATTATGAGTGATGGGAGAATTTGCTTTTACTCTTATACATAATGTTTCCCACAGCTTTGAGGATTTGTTTTATTAGACAGGGGTGACCGCTGCTGTCTCAGTGGTGCTTTGCTAAGGATTTGGCATCCCTACCTAGAAAAATGTTGCATCTCGTTGTGCTATGAAGGGGTGCATCAAAAGGGGTGCAAAATACTCTTGCGAATACGACATCTGGGACCTGCAAAGCTCAAGAAGCAGTTGGGAAAGCAAGTTTAAGCAGTTTGGGAACCCAACCAAAAGGGATGGATTTCTGGAGTCCCTGGGGTGTCTACCTTTCCCAGTAACCATGCCTACTACTTCAACTTAGCGCGCAAATTCAAGTCCTCCTATTCACTGCTCTCAACCCCTTCAGAGCAACCCACTTACAGAACGTGAAAATTTGAAACAAAGTCATGTTGTCCATAGAGGAAGTGCCAGACTTAGGTAAAAGTAAAGTTACTGCAGATGCTGTTCGGTCTGTGCCTCCTCAGCTCTTCCAGGGAGCCTGAACTGTTTGGATTCCTACTTCCCCATCGCCTCCTCATTTCTTCTCTTTCTTCCTCATTTGGATCCAGCGAGCTGAGTGAGGACAAGCAGCGCCACTAAAGCGGAGGGTCTCCCACGCCTCCAACAGCAGCAAAAGTGGCTGCGCCTCCGTGATTTATTGCAGCGTCAGCGTTCGTGTCGTTATTGTTAGGGGGGTTGTAACTATTTAAAACCCCCATTTTCATATAGCTTGTCCATAAAAATTCACTCCAGGTTGGGGACATTCTCAGCAAAGGAATAGTTTAAGTGAGTGAAAAAAAAAACACCTCACAATGTTTTCTGAGGTTTTATGTCATTCTGCTGTAGGTTTTTTGAATCATACATTTCGGCTTGTGTGTTTTTCCGTGAAGGTCACATAAAAAGGGATTTAAACGGAAAAAACCAACGTCAAGTATGTATCAGAAAGCATGTAAAAAATGGAAGACAGGTGTAAATATATATTTATCAATAATAAGAATATTCCAAAATTCTAACAGTTGAGAACATTTTCAGAATATTCTTTATTTCTCTTGTCTCAAAATTTGCGTTTTGCCTTGTGTTTCCAAACCGGCAACATGAAGTGGCAGGGCCCAAATTCAAAGCTGACTGAAATCTGTATACAACCATAGTAAGTGCTTTTCCAAGGATATATCTCTGCATTACGGCACAGTTTGGGCTGAGAACGGTCTTCAAAACACAGAGCCTCACTCGAGTCAGATAGATAATGCCATAGGGCTACATTAGACCTTAGTCTTTGAGAAAGATGTAGCACTCCATCTGTTTCCCGAATTAAGCAAGAGCCAGATGAAATTCAATCCTTTGTGGCCTTTCTTATCTAGGGGGGATAATAGGCACGGTTCAATTCATCCAATTTTATGCTGATTCAGATTTCTTGAGTGAGACTGGGAAGGAAAGACAATTTCAACCAAGGTGCTGCTTTTGCTTACCTGTTCCCTTGCCACCTAAATAAGATCGGCTGGTGGAAAATCAGTTCTGTCACTACCTTGTTAGACGAGGTGCTAAAAACCTTTATGGACATGTGACACAGCTAATAGTCTGATCATTGGGTATTTGAAAGTATATAATGACACTGAAGGAAATATTGCCTGCACGCACAAAATTTGGGGTGCTATCTAGTCTTCCTTCTGCACCTGACATCACGCTACCCGTATCACCCGCACAATAGAAGATCTTTGAATAAAGGTGTTTAGGTTTTTACAAGCGATTAACAAGTTCTGAATGGCTTGCAACTGAGGTAATGATAATAGCATTTATCCACAGTAAGGGTTTACCGCCTGTGTTAAGAGAGCCCCACAGCTGGATTTGAAAAATCATCCCTCCTTGCCTTCCCAGACTATGTCTCGTAAGAAGAGGTTCTGTGCGTTTCCTCTGTCAGAAAAGTATCTGACTCCAGCTTTTGAGCAAAGAGCCAACAGGACAGGTAGCTTAAAAAAAAAAAAAGAAGTCTAAATTGAACGTTTTCCCAAAAGACATGGCTTAGAAGAAGGCGCTCTGTGAGGTTATAACGTCGCTACTGATCAGGTCATTACCCAGAAACAGGTTGAATTAAATAGTCCATGAACCTGTTCCACCAGCCATCACTTCCTATGGACTTGTTATCTTCATGATTATCACAGGAGTGGTTAAAGTCAAAATTAAAACATGCATGCCCATCTCCGTGCAAGCTTTTGCGTCCCTTGGAGGAGTGGCCGCCAAGGTCATGGCCACGCAGCTTGGTTGGGAGCAAGATCCCCCCTAAAATTGGTGTCAAATCAGTGGTGACTTGCTCCTTCTTGTACTTGCTCCTGTCTTGTCAGTGGTGACAAGTCCTTCTTGTCGCATGGTGATTGTAAAGGGAGGAAAGCCACTTAAAATCTAGGTGAGACAAATCCCACCCTGACGTATTTTGTTTACAAACTGTCCAAAAGCTTAGTAGAATAAAGGAGCAAGTTAGACATTTACTGGGACAACAACGGTATTTGCAGTGACAGAAAACAAAAATACAAAGCACTCAGCTTTCATGGCATAAACAAGTATAAAACTGACAGGAATCAGGAAAATAACCCAATTCTGGTTTTGCTCACTTTGGAGTTTGCAAATGATACAAGTTACTGTCAGGGGGACAATACTGTGTAAAACGGATTATGGATGGGACATAACCCCGTGTTATCATCTGATCTTCCCGATGTCCCCTGCCCTCCTGATGTCCCCTTGATGTCCACCCGGGTGCCTCCACTAAAAGTATTTCTCTTGTCTTGTTTCTTTAAAATCCTACATACTGAGGGAAAGCTGTGACAAGGTGCAAGAGTCCTCTTGCATTTCTGGG